>NW_025778365.1:0-37613 GCF_021130785.1 Homalodisca vitripennis | reverse complement strand
AATAAAATAATTTTCCAAAGAATAACTTTACTGTTTTCCTAGGAAAAACCACATTAATGTTTTGTTAGTTTCGGATATCTTTTGATTTTTTGAATTAATAACTAGTGTGTTACTATTAGATAGCTTGAGATTTTGTAGAAGGGCTCGTTTAATATATAATAATAATAGTACAATGTGGCTCTTAAAACTGAATAAAATATAATTTTCCAAAGAATTAGAATTAACGGATTTCTATGTAAAAAAAACCACATAATGTTTTGTTAAGTTTCGAGATTTTTTGATTTTGCATACTTAATACTAGTGCGTTACTATTAGTTTACTGAGATATAGAATAGAAGTGCGTTTTAAATATAGTAATAAATTGTACAATAGTTTCTAAAAATAAAATAAAACTAAAGTTTTCCCAATATAGATAATTTACGATCTTCTAGGAAACCAACCATTAATGTTTTGTTAGTTTCGCGATAACACTTTTTGATTTGCATATTTATTATAGTGTGTTACTATTAGATTTACTGAGATATGTGTAGAAGAGGCGTTCAATATATAGTTAGAATATTGTACAAATTGTGGACTATCAACTGAATAATTAAAACAATTTTTTTCCAAAGAATAAATTTATGGTTTCTCCTAGGAAACAACTTAATGTTTTTTTTTAGTTTCGGATATATTTTGATTTGTATTTAAACTATTGTGTGTGTGTTACTATATTAGTTTGTTGAGATTTTAGTAGAGAAGGCTTTTTCAATATGACCATTAAAATAGTTTACAAATGTTGACTTATAACTGAACTAAAATTAATTTTGTCCAATAGAATTAATTTACTTATGTTTCCTAGGAAAAACCCACTGTTACTTTACTCGTTTTTGTTTGTTTCGATATCTTATTTGAATCTTGTATGGTGGTAACCTATGTGTGTGTTATCTATTAGTTTTGCTGTGAGATTTTAAGTTTAGTAGGAAGGCTGTCTTAATATATACATAAATAGTACAATGTGGCACTAAAACTGAATATAATCATTTTCCAATAATTAATTTTACGTTTCCTAGGAAACCAACGTAATGTTTATGTTAGTTTCGACATCTATTGTTGATTTGCATTGGTACTATACTGCGTTACTCATTAGGTTTTGCTGAAGATATAGTATAAATTAGGGAGTTATAATCTTTACCAAAATAATTCTCGTTTCCTAGGAAACCCCCCAAAAATAAAAAAACCGGGGGTCTTATTTAAATGTTGTTGTTTAGTTTTGACATCTTTTGATTTGGCATTAAATATTACCTGCGTTTATCATTAGTTTCCTGAGTATATATAATTAGGCGTATATATAAAGTATAAATTGTACAATATGACTTAAAACAAAAATAAAACAATTTTTCTAAATAATTAATTTACAGTTTCTAAGGAAAATACACTTAATGTTTTCTTATAGTGTTCGATAAACTTTTGATTGGTTTTAACAATAGGTTAGTGTGTTACTGAATATTAGGCTAGCTGAGATTTTGGAGAAGTAGATTAGAAGGCGTTTATTTATATCATATGAATTAGTAACAATGTGACTAAAACTGAATAAAAATAATTTTCCACAAGAATTAATCTTAACGTTTCCTAAGGAAACCACTTAATGTTTTGTTAGTTTTCGATTATCTTTTGATTTTGTACTATAATTATACTGTGTTACTATTAGGTAGCTGAGATTTAGTAGGAAGGCGATTTTAATGTTATCATTATATAGTACAAATGTGGCTTATAACACAGAATAAAATTATTTTTCCAGAGAATACTAACATACTGTTTCTTTAGGAAAGCACAATTAATGTTTTTGTTTAGTTTTGATATCTTTTGATTTGTATATTAAACTATAGTGTGTTACTATTAGTTGGGTTGCTGAGATTTAGTAAGAAGGCGTTTAAAATACATAAATAGTGTTAATTTGACATAGAAAAACAGAATAAAGAATAATTTTCAAAAGAATAATTTACGTTTTCCTAGGATACCATATAATGTTTTGTTAGTTTCGGATATCTTTCTTGAGTTTGTTATTAATAATAGTGTGTTACTTAGATCTAGATAAGCTGAGAGGATTTGTAGTAGAATGGCCGTTTGAATGATATAATGTTAAATTAGTACATTGTTTAACTATAAACTAAATTAAAAATAAATTTTGTCCCAAAGGAATAATTAACGATTCCTATGGATACCACATAATGTTTTGATCTAGTTTTGATATTTTTTGATTTGGCGAATAACCAATACTTGCGTTACTATTAGTTTACTAAAAATTATAGGAATTAGGTCGTTTAACTATAGGTATAAATTGTACAAAATGTGACTATAAACAAGAAAATAAAACAATTTTCTAAATAATTAATTTACCGTTTCCTAGGAAAACCACTTAATGTTTTTTTGTTAGTTTTCGATTATCTTTGATTTTGTATTTAACAATAGTGTGTTACTATTAGGGTAGCTGAGATTTAGTAGAATGTGTTCAATATACATAAATAGTACATTGTGATCTAAAACTGAATAAAATATTTTCCAAAGAATTAATTTACGTTTCCTAGGAAACCACTTAATGTTATGTTAGTTTCGATATCTTTTGATTTGTATTAACAATATGTGTGTTACTATTAGGTAGCTGAGATTTAGTAGAAGGCTTTAATATACATAAATAGTACATTGTGACTAAAACTGAATAAAATAATTTTCCAAAGAATAATTTCGTTTCCTAGGAAACCACTTAATGTTTTGTTAGTTTCAATATCTTTTGATTGTATTAACTATTGTGTGTTACTATTAGTTTGTTGAGATTTAGTAGAAGGCTTTTAATATGACATAAATAGTACAATGTGACTAAAACTAAATAAAATAATTTTCTAATAAATAATTTACGTTTCCTAGGAAAACCACTTAATGTTTTGTTAGTTTCGATATCTTTTGAATTGTGTTGTTACTATAGTGCGTTACTATTAGTTTGCTGAGATTTAGTAGAAGGCGTTTAATTATAATAAATAAACACAATGTGGACTAAAACTGAATATAATCATTTTCCAAAAATAATTTACGTTTCCTAGGAAACCATATAATGTTTTGTTAGTTTCGATATCTTTTGATTTGTATTAATAATAGTGTGTTTACTATTAGATAGCTGAGATTTAGTAGAAGGCGTTTTAATATATAATAAATAGTACATTGTTACTAAAACTAAATAAAATAATTTTCCAAACAATAATTAACGAATCCTATGAAACCACATAATGTTTTGTTAGTTTTGATATTTTTTGATTTGCATAACCATACTGCGTTACTATTAGTTTTACTTAAAATATAGAATTAGGCGTCTAATATAGTATAAATTGTACAATGTGACTAAAACAAAATGAAACAATTTTCTAAATAATAATTTACATTTCCTAGGAAACCAGCTTAATATTTTGTTAGTTTCGATAACTTTTTTGATTTGTATTACTATATGTGTGTTACTATTAGATTGCTGAGATTTAGTAGAAGGCGTTCAATATACATAAATAGTAACATTGTGACTAAAACTGAATAAAATAATTTTCCTAAAGAATAATTTACGTTTCCTAGGAAACCACTTAATGTTTTGTTAGTTTCGATATCTTTTGATTTGTATTAACAATAGTGTGTTACTATTAGGTAGCTGAGATTTAGTAGAAGGCGTTCAATATACATAAATAGTACATTTTGACTAAAACTGAATAAAATAATTTTCCAAAGAATAATTTCCGTTTCCTAGGAAACCACTTAATGTTTTGTTAGTTTCAATATCTTTTGATTTGTATTAACTATTGTGTGTTACTATTAGTTTGTTGAGATTTAGTAGAAGGCTTTTAATATGACATAAATAGTACAATGTGGACTAAAACTAAATAAAATATTTTTCTAATAAATAATTTACGTTTCCTAGGAAACCACTTAATGTTTTGTTAGTTTTGATATCTTTTGAATTGTGTTGGTACTATAGTGTGTTACTATTAGTTTGCTGAGATTTTAGTAGAAGGCGTTAATATATAATAAATAGTTTCAATGTGGACTAAAACTGAATAAAATCTTTTTCCAAAGAATAATTTACGTTTCCTAGGAAACCACTTAATGTTTTCTTAGTTTCGATATCTTTTGATTTGTATTAACAATAGTGTGTTACTATTAGGTAGCTGAGATTTAGTAGAAGGCGTTTCTTATATCATCAATAGTAGTACAATGTGACTAAAAACTGAATAAAATTATTTTCCAAAGAATAATTTATGTTTCCTAGGAAACCACTTAATGTTTTGTTAGTTTCGACATCTTTTGAGTTGTATTAACTATTGTGTGTTACTATTAGTTTGCTGAGATTTAGTAGAAGGCTTTTAATATGTCATAAATAGTAGAACGTGACTAAAAAAACTAAATAAAATAATTTTCCAAAGAATAATTTACGTTTCCTAGGAAACCACTTAATGTTTTGTTAGTTTCGATATCTTTTGAATTGTGTCGGTACTATAGTGTGTTACTATTAGTTTGCTGAGATTTAGTAGAAGGCGTTAATATATAATAAATAGTACAATGTGACTAAAACTGAATAAAATCATTTTCCAAAATTAATTTACGTTTCCTCGGAAACCACTTAATGTTTTGTTAGTTTCGAAATCTTTTGATATGTACTAACTATACCATGTTACTATTAGGTAGCTGAGATTTAGTAAAAGGCGTTTAATGTATCATATATAGTACTGTTAAGCATGGCTGGGGTGTACCTTAAATGTCAGGATAGCAAATAATGGGCAACTCCAGCGCTTGAGTATTTGAATATAAGTTTATTCATCCAAGACATCTAATTAATAATTATACATTGAACACAAGTTGTTCATACCAGACTGATTAAATATTGGAGACTACCAAACATACTAAAGAGCTTGAGGGCTAGCGTGACTTACCCAGTACCAGGGACAATAGGGCCAACAACGACATGGCCGCACGGAGAATGGACACCGGGCAGGACTCGTACAGGACTGGGCCCCGACTTGGACTGAGATGGCGATACGAGAGATGAGACCGACAAGAGCTGGGAGAACTACTTCTCTACTAATTTTGGCTAAGTTTGGGTTTATATACTGAGGTGGTGGTGTCCCTCTCCAGAGGAGGCGGAGCCTCCCCTACCGTGCCGCACCCCGGGGGTTCTGAGCCCTGATTGGCCAGTGAGTATTTTGGGTCTACACGTGTGACCTCCAAGAAGCGGAACAGGTTTCCCACAGCCGGGCCATTAGTGGTGAGCCGACATCCCGGACACTGGCTTTTCGAATGTTATTTTTAAGCTGCGTGTGGCCTTTCCTCATGTGGTGTCATCCTCCCTGGGAATCTTGGACTACATGAGTGTTCTTTTTAAGTTGATGCCTAATCTAGAATAATCCTGTCTGCATTCCCAGACGCTCGTTAATACCGTGGGAAGAACATGTTAAGAGGGCCACTGTCCTAAAAGCCTCAGATATCTGTCTACTTTCCAAACTGACTTCCCAATTTGGAGTAGATATGATTCATAAACACTCGCCCCTTCTTAAGGGTGAGATACACATAGTGTTCTATCCACACAGGTAAGTACCGAGAACTTGTGCAATGTTCCGTAACATTGCTAGTGTGGGGTCGTTGTCCCTGCGGATAGCGCTCCATTTTTATTTGATGTCACTTTATAGACGGTCTAACTTTATCCCAAACTAATATTCAAATTCAACTATACCCAATGATATTTTTACTAAACTTCTTTACTTGTAAGTCACGCTATGATGCCTCAGCTATAACTTAACATTTAATTATAACTGGCTAAATGATTATATATGAAAACACAAGTTAAATATATTCTAAGTCTATATGGCTAAACATATTTTCTTACTTAATGCTGAGTATTTACATTTCTGGTTAGTATTAATTAATATCTTATACTACAATGTGTAACTGGTATGCTGTAAGTTGAGTTCCATATAACAACGTTTGGATACTAATTTTCTTTTATTATTATTTCAATTAATAACTTCTCAAGGACGAAATAATCACGGTAAAATAATTTTATACAATTTACTCGATATCTCAGTGGGAGAGCGTAGTTATCGCTACTTTAACCATTTCCGTTTGATTATGCCTGCGGTTTTTGCCTCATTGTTTACAATTTTACTGTATTACTTGATACCATTATGTGACTATGTGTGGTGAGTGCGTGGAGGTGGTTCGCTCGGACTATTTACACGTCGTCCGAGACTGATTCCATCCGATTGTCTCCGGTATCGTCGTGAACATCACCGATACCTCGACGAACTGTCAGTGTAACCACCCCGGCGTATACCAAGGTCATAGTTATAGACCGAGTCACCAGGGTGAAGACTTCGGTGATCATCCCACACTAAGGTAACAAAATGCTTCTTTTCGTAATTATAAAATTGTGTAGTGTACGCTAACAACAGAAACCGTACTGTTCCAACATAAAAATATTTCTTCTTTATAATGAAATTCATGTAGAAGAATTCGGAAAAACCAGAACTGGCTACCGAAAGAAATCACAATAGGTTAAAGAAGGCATTTTTTCGAAAACTAGAACGGGCTTGATTGCTATTGTACTAATAATATTGACATTTTCTCCCCCAACTTAGCATGGTTTTACCGGTACGGGGAAAACCTTTGCTCCAACCGAGTTGCGAGTCAATGTGGGACTGACTGCTACGCACAACTCCGACCACAATTGATACATATCAGGCAACTTCCCACCAATAGCTCCGGTATCACATCACTGTGGTTACCCACGCCTTCCGCAGTTAAACAATAATAAATTGATAACGGTTTTAATATACTGCCTGTAAACGTTTTCAATTTGGCTGACTTCACCAGTTACACTTAAATTCTTTTGAAGTCTATCTATTAGTACTACCATTTTTATACTTAAGATTTTATATATTTATAAATTAAATTCTACACTAACTGAACGATCTAGCATAATTAGTAAACTTCCTTAATCTCATATCCTAGCAATATAATATGTACTCCTGGTTACTCTAATTGTTAAGTCAACAAAGGCTAAGTTAGTTTACTACTACAGTCATAAGTAAGCATTTTGAGATAATAAACAATGTATATGTTACAAACGAACCCATGTCTACCATTCCTGTGAGAAATAGAATAATCATTATATCAAAAACAAACAGTAACCTATAACATGCAAGGCAGTAAACAAGATAAAATTATTGTAACATAAGTATAATATATAATAAATATAACATATAGTAAGTATAATATAAAGTAAAATAATATTCTCATGCTAATCACAAAAGATACATAATAGATACGATTATCCTAGAACAATACATAAAGTGAATAAATGATAAAATCACATAAATGATAAAATTAATAACTTCATGCACCTTACAACTAATTAATATATATGTGTATTAAGCAAATATCCGTCATGCATTATGTAAAACAAAAACTCGACTCCAATGCTGTGTTCCGATTTCAAATCAAATAAATTCAGGCTGCTGCTCTTACCCCACATGCACGTCACGACCTCAGGCTCCCCAATCAAAGGCACGTAACCCGCCTGCCGGCAAGACATCAGCCTTCAGAAACTGAGCTGCAAACTACGCACGAGAGTGAGCTCTCATGCTTGCATTGGAACAGCATTGTAGGCTCCAAAGTAGATCAAGACCTTTGCCAATTATACGTCTACCAAGGCTATAAGTATATACCCAAGGTCAAAGCTATATGTGTATACCCAAGGTCAAGGGAAGATCCACAATCACCAAGCTTTATTCCACAGAACAATATGATTACACTGTGCGGTCATACTAACCCAGAATCTAAATTTCCTTTATGATGACTTACTCATTTAATTGAAATATTTCAATTACTTATTTATATCATGAACACAACATTGATCAGTTCTACTAACCTTCAAGGTCAATCGTCCACCTACCTTCCTTTGCGAATCAGTTAAAAGAATAAGCCGATTGTATTGCCTAAAACTTATAAGGTTACAAACCTAAACTAAACCCATATTACATTTATAATCATATGTACCACTACAACTACTTACAAACATTACTCCTGATAAAAGTTCATTACCCCAACATAAAATTACAGCGATTAAAATTCTACACTTACACACTAACCACACTAACAATATTCTAATGAATCTTATGTGAACTCAAACTAGCATGAATCCATAGATTACTTTTAACACTGTGATACACTGCGTCGTTCCTGTCGCCTGTGCTGCGACGTTGTCCTCTCCAGGTTGTACACTCCGCCTGGTCACCACTGTCTCGTGTCGCTGCTGACTGCTAAGCTCTCTTGTTCCAAGCTCGGGACTGCTTCCTCCACTGCTTCGTCTGGCTCGTCCACCCGTAGGCTGGTCAACCTTACTGGAGGGGTATTCCTTTCCTCTGGTCTGCAACATCTGACTAGCAAACAGAATAATGCACACACTCGTTGCCTCTGCCAGACTCCCACTACTAACAGGATTAAGGGCAATTAGTCCAAGCACTGACTGAATCCTGGCGAAAGTGTCCATTTCACCACGTCTTACTCGCACAATTTCAAGGTCAATTGTCTGTAATACCTTCTTTAAGTTTGCAAAAACTGTCCCCTGTTGATGAACTATTTTTAATAATTTGATGTAATGTCACTAAATCACTACTCACAACAGATGTTATTGTGATAATGTTCCAACACTAGCTTCTCACTTTGACGGACAATAAACGAAGGCACTTCCGGTATTAATAAAGAGTCTGTTAAGTTCCCAAATGACATGGAACCTCTGTAGTAAGGAAAACAATACTACTTTACTAGAATATATATAACAGGTCGATGTACCTGGCAAAATACCAGCACCTGAAATTGTTGATTGTCGTTTTCCTTACTTCATTAACACAGTCTAATGTAATAAGCAACTCGCTTGGCACTGAAATACACCCAAAAATCCTCCGTTAAGAACTCGGTGGAATTCCGTTGGTATAGGTCCAGACAGCAGACGACGTTGGCACACTTCCGGCACAATGAGTCCCCTCTCCTGGAACAGCAAGGCTTCGCAGCTTTCCTCCCGCCGTACTCGGATAGGGAAAACTGGATCACACACTGCCAATCTCCCTTTGGTGCAGCTCTTCAAATCCCTCTCAGTTAGCGTTGCATACCTCTGTTGGTCACTGGCCACCGCCAAGTAATCACTCACACCCTCAAGGCTCACATACTTATCAATAGTCTCCATGTAAACAGGAAATGTTAAAATTTTGTACAACACAAAATGACGGTCTACTGACTGAATTGGAACTTGAAAAATGATTCGTATACCGTCACTATATGCAACTGCATAGCCTTTGCATTATAGAATAGAATATATGTACCATGCTGATGTCAATAGGTGCTAAAAGTGAATAACCTTCAGGTAACCTACGTACCAATTCCGTTAGAAAATTCCGTTAATTTAAAAGGTGATATCAGTACTGAACTAATATGACCTTGCGATACCTCATCCAATGCCCCTTGAATTTTGATTAAATCCGTATGTACATTTTGAATAATAAACTCCATACTTCTTATTACCGAATACAACATATGCTGATATACCATTGTTCTATTTAAATCCATAATATTATCTCGAACTTCTCCCATAACTTTTGCAATTTTATCAAAATTGTTATTCATTAATTTAGCAATGGTTTGAACATCCCCTTGCGTAACTCTCAACCCATCTTGTAATTCCTTCACGTAGGTTAGCTGATTTTTATTCATGTGAACTATATCCTCGTCCACTTTGGCTAAAATACCAATCTTTGTATTTAATTCATTAAAATCATCTACATCTAAGGTTCCAAACAAATACTTTTAATCCTGTTCCAACTGAATCTATTAACCCTCTTTTCTTACGAGATCCGTTATCCGTGGCACTGACTGGCTCCTTAAATTCCATGAGAACACTTATTTGATTCAACATGCTCCTTAATTGAGCTATTCCCTGTCTTACCCTAAGAATTTCACCTTTTGGTATTTCAAGTTTACACGTCAATAAATTCATATCCAGATCCTGAACAAGCTTTGAGAGAGCTATGACTAAGGTATTGTAAGACTCAATGTCCAACGAGCTAGCTACTGTCCAATAATCCCCTGAAATCGTTATGTCCTTTTCCTTAACAAACAAAACACCCGTAGGCAGCAGACTACAATGCCTCTCTTTGCACTCCAACACATGGCCCCCATCTGCACACACTGCTCCTCCGGTTAATCCTGCAATATAGAAATAGTCCCTATTAACACGACGTCAACGAAAAGCTCAGCCCTACACCATGCGAATGTTAATTCCAATGTTAGTTTTTGAAAAAAAAATACACTCTAAACTTCGCTGCTCAATGATACTCATTATAGTTTAACGACATGTTATGGTAAACTATTAACACTTCAGTATATGACGTTTTATCCTACACGCTTACCCAGTTTTACAATTATGTACACATTTTTCTTCAATAATTCATTATTCCTATTCACACTTGAGAACCCTTAATCCTTAACAATACAAATAATTATTTTTTTTTTTTTTTTTTTTTTTTTTCAGATTTACCTCTACAGTCAATAAAATATTTTCATCTTTACACTCTCCTACCAAGGAACTGCTGAATACACAAGGAATTGTCATCATGAATTTATTTACCTTAATCGAATTCAACTTTTACTTTTTGACCTGGTATTATAACCATGCTTTCCCGTTTGTCCTACATTCAATTGATCCTCCTCGGTCCCATCCATCTCTGAAATAACCGGTAACCTAACGGAAACATCTGGCCTCCAATCTAAATCTCGGGGATCATCAATCATTGTTAAATTACCTGAACTATCACTTGAAGGACTAGGTACTGACTCTGAGCACACGCTCATAGGTGACAGTACCTCCTCTATGTCAGACACACTGGTCCCAGATTCATCTATGTCACTAAATGTAGGTTTCTTAATATTCAGTCCATCTAACCTATCTTTTGCAAATATAGGCCTAGATCTCCACAATAATGCATTTGCGGCTTCCCGCTCAGATTGCGGTTCACCACAAACCACAGATTCACTAACCACGTCTCCTCTCTCCTCGTCCTCTGCAAGTAACTGTTCCTCTACCCACTTTGCTACTTGATCGTAATTCTTTATAATTTCATCCCTTAATTCATCCCTAGCTGGCTTCAACTTATTAACATTAATAATAATCTTCCTCGTAACCAATTGAACCTCATACACTACACTGGATATCTTACGTATTATTTCATGTGGACCCGACCAAAATCTACTAAATTTTGACCCTGGCGCATGCTTCAACGCTTCATGATAAACATAAACCTTATCTCCTGGTTCAAATTCCACAGTCCTAGTATTCTTATCATAATACTGCTTACTCCGCGCACGACTCTTCTGAGTCAAATCCGTGGCTACTTTAAATGCCTCTTGTAATTTCTCTGCTAGATCTACACACGGTGAATCAGTTTGCAATGTACAATTATAGTCATCATCACTTGGAACGTTCATCTCCCTTCCATGCATTAAGTAGAAAGGAGTGGCGCCTGTGGCTACATTCTTTGTATTCCTCAACGCCATAAGAACATACGGTAAATGTTTATCCCAATCAGTGCTGTGGTTATCCACATAGTGCGATAACATAGCAGCTATGACAGAATGTCTTCTCTCCAACAAACCATTAGTAGATGGTTTGAACGGTGTTGTCTGAAGTTTCTTAATTCCTAACAATTTACAAGTATTCTTAAAACAAGCTACTCAAAAAAATTTTTGTTCCCATGTCAGTAAGTAATTTTAATGGCACACCATGCCGTACAATTACTTGTGTGACAAAAGCATGAGCTACCGTCTCTGCTCTTTGATCTTTTTAAAGGCACCGCTTCTATCCATCTAGAATGGTGATCAATAAATGTTAAAATGTACTTATTCCCTGATTTAGTTGGTGGTAATGGTCCAAACAATATCCAATGCTACATAATCCAAAGGTTTATGAACAGGTTCAAAAATCTCCATCGGAGCTGTCTTCCTGTTCCCTGGCTTCCTCAAAGCGCAAGATTGACAACTATTTACATAATTTTCCGTATCTTTTACTAGGTTTGGCCAAAAATACCGACTTTTAATACTTTCAACTGTTTTTTTGTATTCCTAAATGACCACTAAAAAACAGCATCGTGACTCTTACGCAAAACTTCTAAAACCATTCCTTTTGGCACAACTAACTTATGCCCATCTTCTGCCTTTTTATATAACAATCCATCCTGGTCTATTATAAACAATGACTTTGAATTTGACTTTACCTCCTCTATTTTATTTCTACAAAATTCGTCTAGCTCTTGCGTTTGACGCACTAGATCACGCGACCACAACGGATCACAAACCACATGTATCCTTGATAAGCTATCTGCTTGTAAATTTTGACATCCTTTCCTGTGTACAACTTCATAATCAAACTCGGATAATAATAATCCCCAACGGCATAACCTTGACGATGGATCCCTCAAAGAGAAAAATCCATTTCAGAGCAGCACAAATCCGTGACTAAAGTAAATCTCCTCCCATATAAATATGGTCTCCAGATCTTAACTAAATTTACTACTGCTCTAATAGTTCACGTTCTGTAGCACCGTAATTTTGCTCAGCTTTATTTAATGCACGAGAGTAATAAGCAATCGGATGCTCCTCTCCATTAATTTTCTGAGATAACAAACCCCCAATTCCTGTTTTAGACGCATCACTGGTAACAATAAATGGTTGATCAAATTGTGGATATTGCAAAAACAGGTTCCGTAACTAACGCCTGCTTTAAAGTTTCAAAAAGCTGTCTGTTGCTCAACCCCCCCATTCAAAATCCACATCCTTACGAGTTAACTTACTAAGTGGTTTCGCTTTATCACTGAAATTTGGAATGAATCGCCTATAATAAAAATTCACAAGCCCCAAGAAACTACGTACATCCTTTAATTTAGCTGGAATCGGATACTTAAGTACTGCATCAATCTTTTTAGCATCCGGTTTTTACTCCGAATTCACCTATAGTATGTCCTAAAAATTCTACACTCCCTCTAGCAAACATACACTTTTCCGGTTGCATTTACCAAATTTGCTTGTTTTAACCTTCCAAAAACCTCCCGCAATCTCTGTGCATGATCTACCATTGACCTTGTAGCAATTATTACATCATCTAAGTACACTAATACTCCAGCCCCTTTTAATCCTCTTAGAACACTGTCCATTAACCTTGAAAAGGTTAACGGAGCAGACGTCAACCCAAATGGCATCCTTTTGAACTGCCATAACGAGTCTGGCAAAACAAAAGCAGTTTTAGGACGATCCTCTTTCGACACATTTACCTGCATATAACCAGCAAACAAATCCAAGGTAGAAAATACCTTACATCCTCCTAACGAATCTAAAGTGGTCTGTATTAATGGCAAAGGATAACTATCCTTACGCGTCAGAGCATTTAGTGCCCTAAAATCACAACAACAGTCGATACTGAGTTGGCTGATCAGGTGGTGCATCTACACTCCTTTTCTTCTTTACCAACACTATAGGACTACTCCATGGAGAATCTGATGGTTCAATAATGTCCCTAGCTAACAAATCAGCAACTTGCTCCTGAACTACCCCCTTTAACGCTTCTGGCAACCTATACTGGTGCCATTTTTGATTGGCGCAGCATCCCCTGTAGGAATCTTATGCTCAATCAAGCTAGTACATCCTAATGGTCCCCTTCCATCATAAAACAAAGATTTATACTCCAACAAAACGGGTTTTAAAATATTCTTATCTTCCTCACTCAAATGAGCTAACTTTTTGTCTATTAAGGTCAATACATCCATATCTTTACTTGAATTAGTTCCCATTACTATATTATCCCATACTTCCTCTCCTGTATTATCTGTTTCCTCCTGTAACTGTGACCACACTTCATTATGCTCTCTTTTAATTACACTGGCTGCTAATTTACCCAAGGTTAATTTCGTTTCCTTACTAATTTCCGAACACACGGCTTCCCTGCCGCTATCACTACTTTGCCAGGCTTCCCCGCCCGCATCACTATTTACCAAGGCTAACCCGCCTTCACATTTGTTTACCAAGGCTATCCCGCCTTCACTTTCACTATTGTCATTCAACAAGGCTATCCCGCCTTCACTTTTACTATCATTATTCAACAAGGCTAACCCGCCTACACTTTTATTCACCAAGGCTACCCCGCCTACAATATCATTTCTATCACTTCCCAAGGCTACACCGCCTACACTTTTACTACTTTTACTCAACAAGGCTACCCCGCCTTCAATTTGCATCACTAACACTTTCAGAGGCTACCCCGCCTACAAATACTTCCTTTTTCATTACTTTACCCACGGAAACCATCCGCAATTACTTTACAACTCTGCTCTTTAACCGAGCTTTCAACACAATTTTTATTTACTAACAACTCTTGATTCAACACAACACAAATAATATTATCTTCATCCTTACACAACTCTGCGGCAATACCTAGCCATTTCCCCTTTTTCAATACCACACTCACACTATGGGGATTCAAAAGTCTACACTGCACTAACAATACACCCGAATCCTTAAACACTTTGCTAACAACTCTAGCTACACAAAATATCATCAACTTCATTACTACTCACTTGCAACTCATTAGACACTGGCTCAACATACACTTCATTTACATTAACAATTCTCTGACCTTTCACTGTCGGCTTTAACACACATGCTATCAAAATTTCACTAAGTTCCGGAACTTCTATATCACAAGGCATGACCACTTTCCAGACATGAGCTCCAACTACTGGTTTCCTTTCCCGTTTCTCCCACAACATCAAATGGTTCCTTTGAGTTCGCGACGCTCATAGGTTCCATTACTCTCACACATCCGTCAATAGGATCCCTTATCGACGGGGCTCAAAAGTCTGATCGTATCAACCCTTAGGACTTTCCTGTCCTCCACTAAAATCCAAAATTACACCCAATACTTTCAACGCATCAACTCCCAAAATTCCATCGTAAGGAATATTCATTTTCACAAATAAAGAAATTAACCTTAAAGTATTCCCCTTTATAATTCACTAGCACAGTTTTTTCTCCATAAATAATTATATTTTCCCCTGTTACTCCTACCGCCTTAACACAAGTCTCTGTTGGTACACACATATATGCCCCCTTTCTCAACAATGAAATCTTAGCACCTGAATCTAATAAAAATGTAAACACTTTACCTTGAATTTCAGCTTGAATGGTTAAGTCTGTATTACCATCCACATAAACACTAGGTACAAAAGATTCCTTGTGTATTTCAGGTCCCTCAGCAGGGTGGCTTACACCGACGGACCTCTGGAGTTTAACGCTCCAGAATTTCGCGTTTGAATTCTGCAATCACTCGCGTAGTGTCCCATTCGTCTACAATTAAAACACTCTACCTGTGCTAAACCTAAAGGAGTTAGGCGTAACATCAGTTTTCGGGTACAACAAATTTTGTGTACTACCCCTTTGATTTGGTTCTGATTGTGTTGTGGCTACTGGACCACGCCCCCTACTCTCTATTTCCGCTTGTAAGTCCCTCAACATTTTGTCCACGGCCCCTATACGTATTCTGAGACCGACCTCCGCGACCTCTACTAAACTCCTGAGGCCTACCATTTCCTCTACCTCGGTTAGGTTGATAACCTATATACACACCTCTTCCTCTCGGTCCAAAATTATTCCTCACGGGTTGCCTACACTCTGATTTAATGTGTCCTGGCTTATTACAGTTCCAGCACTGTACCGCAAATACCATAGCATCCTCTACTACGGGCTTACTCATTTCCTCCGCTTCCACCATGGTCGCTATCTTCACTGCTTCCTCCCAGTTTTCCGGAAACCTAAATCTCGTTACCTCACCGGGTTTACCCAATAAACCATGCAAAAACGACGCCAACATCCGACGTTCCGCCTCTTCATTCACTACTTTCTGTTCTTCCTCGGCATCTTTATGCCTAATTGTTAACGAACCCAAATGCCTAATTCTTTCTGCAAATTGTTCCACGCTTTTCACCCCTCTTTTGAACAGCACTTTGCAAATTTGTATAGTGATATTGATCAGTTCGCTTTCCCACAAACCTCTCAATACAAGCCTTCCTTATATCCTCGTACTCCAATAACGAGAATCCATTCGAATCTACTTTCGAAAAATCAAATTTTGTCGTAATAAATACTTCAGCTGATCCCTTCACTTTTAATCGTACAATGGCAACCTTATCTTTTGGTCCCCATCTTCCTAACAACGCGGCTTGGTCAACTTGCGCGAAAAAACTGACGTACCGAAGGACCCGTTCCATCTCCTTTAAATACATCAATTAACGCGGCTGGACCCGTATCCATAAACTTACCTGTTTCCAACATGCGTAAGCGATTAGCTAAGTCCTCTGTCTGTTGCGCAATTTGTTGTGTCTGTGCGTGCGGTGAAACGCCATCACCTCCTGCCTTACCCCCTGTTGCACCTCCAACCATGTTTATTTAAGTTATACAACTCGTAAAATTAACCCAGCGTACCGTTACTTGCTAAAAACATTTGAACCGACTTCGTATCGTGTCCCAACGAACCCAAAATAATCACTATCAAAACAATCAAACCTATTAAGCTGACAATACTACCCAATACAATCCCTTGTACAAATGAACATACATGAATATCACTCATTTAATTTAAATATTCTATTACTAGCTTAGATACTTTAACTCTCTTAACGCTTGGCTCGGTTGTGTAATTAGAAAACCCATTCAACCTTTTTTCTATAATTCTAGTTACAAGTGACCTCAATAACGACTCACAACCTTCTATCAACAAATCCGGATCTACAATAGGTAAATAATAAGCTGGGCTACTTTGGCCTGACATTGCATTTTGGCACGTCGTAAATTACCTCATTTCCAACCTCTGTTGAAACCGTCGCAAATCTTACCTTAGGAACCGGTGGTGGTGCACAAGTAGGCGCGACAGATAACTTCCTGACTTGCCCTGTTACTGAGTCCACAGGATCATAAAAAGCTGTTACTACTGCCGATCTAGTACCTAGCTGTCACTTGATCTTCTCGAAAATTTACTACCCAGTTTTACTCGTAATAGATCCCAAATAATGGTAATAAAAACTAGTTTCCACTGGATCGTTCAAAATATAGTCCACAAAATTATCAATAAAAACACCCCCATTCATCAAATTTACCCTCAAAGACTGTAAACAATACTGGACAAAAGGCTAACGCTACATGAACCCTCAATTTACGAGTAAATAAAGCATACTCCATCAACATACATGCGACCAATTAATATCTACGATAACGATCACGACCCATGAAAAAGTTAAAATACCATTTCCTGTTTTCTTGGGAAGACAAAACAAAATCAATGAACCGTACACGAAACGATTCCCAAGTATCTTCCGTACCTCCCCAAGCTAAATACAAAACTCTGAATCACTCGTGATGACAAAGTTCCTCGCAACCACACCTCAAAAACTTGTTCCAAATCCATCAATTAATTCAAATGCAACTAAAATTTAGTTAATTTCTATAAACCAAGATTGCTCCAAATTTATCCCTTAAATCTACACAACGCAAAGAATTGTGAGGGTTCCGGCAAATTTGATTTACAAATACCCTCAACCACACATTTTTATTAAAATTCCCAGACAAAATCTTTTGTGATACTAGTTCGAATTGATCTACAGAGCTCAGTACCTCTTCTAATCGAATGTTCGTAAGTATCCTTACTCAACTCACAATAAGTGAACAACAACACTTTCTTAATAGATCCACCTAAGAACTCTAATAAATGATCAAAGTATATCTTATTTTTAAAACACACAAAATCACTACTAGTTGACATTAATAACTATAAGCTAAACTCTCCAGCATGATACATTTATTCTAAAAATTCCCTTGTCCTCTTTTTCAAAATTTAATTTAATTTAATTTCAAACACTCAAGCTTTTACTTCTGACACCAATTGTTAAGCATGGCTGGGGTGTACCTTAAATGTCAGGATAGCAAATAATGGGCAACTCCAGCGCTTGAGTATTTGAATATAAGTTTATTCATCCAAGACATCTAATTAATAATTATACATTGAACACAAGTTGTTCATACCAGACTGATTAAATATTGGAGACTACCAAACATACTAAAGAGCTTGAGGGCTAGCGTGACTTACCCAGTACCAGGGACAATAGGGCCAACAACGACATGGCCGCACGGAGAATGACACCGGGCAGGACTCGTACAGGACTGGGCCCCGACTTGACTGAGATGGCGATACGAGAGATGAGCCGACAAGAGCTGGGAGAACTACTTCTCTACTAATTTTGGCTAAGTTTGGGTTTATATACTGAGGTGGTGGTTCCCTCTCCAGAGGAGGCGGAGCCTCCCCTACCGTGCCGCACCCCGGGGGTTCTGAGCCCTGATTGGCCAGTGAGTATTTTGGGTCTACACGTGTGACCTCCAAGAGCGGAACAGGTTTCCCACAGCCGGGCCATTAGTGGTGAGCCGACATCCCGGACACTGGCTTTTCGAATGTTATTTTAAGCTGCGTGTGGCCTTTCCTCATGTGGTGTCATCCTCCCTGGGAATCTTGACTACATGAGTGTTCTTTTTAAGTTGATGCCTAATCTAAATAATCCTGTCTGCATTCCCAGACGCTCGTTAATACCGTGGGAAGAAATGTTAAGAGGGCCACTGTCCTAAAAGCCTCAGATATCTGTCTACTTTCCAAACTGACTTCCAATTTGGAGTAGAATGATTCATAACAGTACAGTGTAGCTTAAACTGAATAAAATAATTTTCCAAAAAATAATTTACGTTTCCTAGGAAACCACATAATGTTTTGTTAGTTTCGATATCTTTTGATTTGTATTAACTATTGTGTGTTACTATTAGTTTGTTGAGATTTAGTAGAAGGCTTTTAATATGACATAAATAGTACAATGTGACTAAAACTGAATAAAATAATTTTCCAAAGAATAATTTACGTTTCCTAGGAAACCACTTAATGTTTTGTTAGTTTCGATATCTTTTGATTTGTATTAACTATAGTGTGTTACTATTAGATAGCTGAGATTTAGTAGAAGGCGTTTAATATATAATAAATAGTACAATGTGACTAAAACTGAATAAAATAATTTTCCAAAGAATAATTTACGTTTCCTAGGAAACCACTTAATGTTTTGTTAGTTTCGATATCTTTTGATTTGTATTAACTATAGTGTGTTACTATTAGTTTGCTGAGATTTAGTAAAAGGCGTTTAATATATCATAAATAGTACAATGTAGCTAAAACTGAATAAAATAATTTTCCAAAAAATAATTTACGTTTCCTAGGAAACCACTTAATGTTTTGTTAGTTTCGATATCTTTTGATTTGTATTAACATTATTGTGTTACTATTAGGAAGCTGAGATTTAGTAGAAGGCGTTTCTTATAACATAAATAGTACAATGTGGTTTAAACTGAATAAAATAATTTTCCAAAGAATAATTTACGTTTCCTAGGAAACCACTTAATGTTTTTGTTAGTTTCGATATCTTTTGAATTGTGTTAGTACTATAGTGTGTTACTATTAGTTTGCTGAGATTTAGTAGAAGGCGTTTAATATGTAATAAATAGTACAATGTGACTAAAACTGAATAAAATAATTTTCCAAAGAATAATTTACGTTTCCTAGGAAACCACTTAATGTTTTGTTAGTTTCGATATCTTTTGATTTGTATTAACAATAGTGTGTTACTATTAGGTAGCTGAGATTTTAGTAGAAGGCGTTTAATATACATAAATAGTACAATGTGACTAAAACTGAATAAAATCATTTTCCAAAGAATAATTTACGTTTCCTAGGAAACCACTTAATGTTTTGTTAGTTTCGATATCTTTTGAATTGTGTTAGTACTATAGTGTGTTACTATTAGTTTGCTGAGATTTAGTAGAAGGCGTTAATATATAATAAATAGTACAATGTGACTAAAACTGAATAAAATAATTTTCCAAAGAATAATTTACGTTTCCTAGGAAACCACTTAATGTTTTGTTAGTTTTCGATATCTTTTGATTTGTATTAACTATAGTGTGTTACTAATTAGGCAGCTGAGATTTAGTAGAAGGCGTTTAATTATACATAAATAGTAACATTTTACTAAAACTGAATAAAATAATTTTCAAAAGAATAATTTACGTTTCCTAGGAAACCACTTAATGTTTTGTTAGTTTTAGTATCTTTTGATTTGTATTAACTATAGTGTGTTACTATTAGTTTGCTGAGATTTAGTAGAAGGCGTTTAATATTTAATAAATAGTACAATGTGACTAAAACTGAATAAAATAATTTTCCAAAGAATAATTTACGTTTCCTAGGAAACCACTTAATGTTTTGTTAGTTTCGATATCTTTTGATTTGTATTAACTATACTGTGTTACTATTAGGTATCTGAGATTTAGTAAAAGGCGTTTAATGTATCATAAATAGTACAATGTAGCTTAAACTGAATAAAATAATTTTCCAAAGAATAATTTACGTTTCCTAGGAAACCACATAATGTTTTGTTAGTTTCGATATCTTTTGATTTGTATTAACATTAGTGTGTTACTATTAGGAAGCTGAGATTTAGTAGAAGGCGTTTCTTATAACATAAATAGTACAATGTGGTTTAAACTGAATAAAATAATTTTCCAAAGAATAATTTACGTTTCCTAGGAAACCACTTAATGTTTTGTTAGTTTCGATATCTTTTGATTTGTATTAACTATAGTGTGTTACTATTAGTTTGCTGAGATTTAGTAGAAGGCGTTTAATATTTAATAAATAGTACAATGTGACTAAAACAAAATAAAATAATTTTCTAAATAATAATTTACGTTTCCTAGGAAACCACTTAATGTTTTGTTAGTTTCGATATTATTTGATTTGTATTAACAATAGTGTGTTACTATTAGGTAGCTGAGATTTAGTAGAAGGCGTTAAATATACATAAATAGTACAATGTGACTAAAACTGAATAAAATAATTTTCAAAAGAATAATTTACGTTTCCTAGGAAACCACTTAATGTTTTGTTAGTTTCGATATCTTTTGAATTGTGTTAACTATAGTGTGTTACTATTAGTTTGCTGAGATTTAGTAGAAGGCGTTAATAATATATTATAAATAGTACAATGTGACTAAAACTGAATAAAATAATTTTCCAAAGAATAATTTACGTTTCCTAGGAAACCACTTAATGTTTTGTTAGTTTCGATATCTTTTGATTTGTATTAACTATAGTGTGTTACTATTAGTTTGCTGAGATTTAGTAGAAGGCGTTTATATATCATAAATAGTACAATGTGACTAAAACTAAATAAAATAATTTTCCAAAGAATAATTTACGTTTCCTAGGAAACCACTTAATGTTTTGTTAGTTTCGATATCTTTTGATTTGTATTAACAATAGTGTGTTACTATTAGGTAGCTGAGATTTAGTAGAAGGCGTTAAATATACATAAATAGTACAATTTTACTAAAACTGAATAAAATAATTTTCCAAAGAATAATTTACGTTTCCTAGGAAACCACTTAATGTTTTGTTAGTTTCGATATCTTTTGAATTGTGTTGGTACTATAGTGTGTTACTATTAGTTTGCTGAGATTTAGTAGAAGGCGTTAATATTTAATAAATAGTACAATGTGACTAAAACTGAATAAAATAATTTTCCAAAGAATAATTTACGTTTCCTAGGAAACCACTTAATGTTTTGTTAGTTTCGATATCTTTTGATTTGTACTAACTATACTATGTTACTATTAGGTAGCTGAGATTTAGTAAAAGGCGTTTAATGTATCATATATAGTACAATGTAGCTTAAACTGAATAAAATAATTTTCCAAAGAATAATTTACGTTTCCTAGGAAACCACTTAATGTTTTGTTAGTTTCGATATCTTTTGATTTGTATTAACATTAGTGTGTTACTATTAGGAAGCTGAGATTTTAGTAAAAGGCGTTTCTTATAACATAAATAGTACAATGTGGTTTAAACTGAATAAAATAATTTTCCAAAGAATAATTTACGTTTCCTAGGAAACCACTTAATGTTTTGTTAGTTTCGATATCTTTTGATTTGTGATAGTACTATAGTGTGTTACTATTAGTTTGCTGAGATTTAGTAGAAGGCGTTTAATATGTAATAAATAGTACAATGTGACTAAAACTGAATAAAATAATTTTCCAAAGAATAATTTACGTTTCCTAGGAAACCACTTAATGTTTTGTTAGTTTCGATATCTTTTGATTTGTTTTAACTATAGTGTGTTACTATTAGGTAGCTGAGATTTAGTAGAAGGCGTTTAATATATCATAAATAGTACAATGTTACTAAAACTGAATAAAATAATTTTCAAAGAATAATTTACGTTTCCTAGGAAACCACTTAATGTTTTGTTAGTTTCGATATCTTTTGATTTGTATTAGTACTATAGTGTGTTACTATTAGTTTGCTGAGATTTAGTAGAATTCGTTAATATATAATAAATAGTACAATGTGACTAAAAGTAAATAAAATAATTTTCCAAAGAATAATTTACGTTTCCTAGGAAACCACTTAATGTTTTGTTAGTTTCGATATCTTTTGATTTGTACTAACTATACTGTGTTACTATTAGGTAGCTGAGATTTAGTAGAAGGCGTTTCTTATATCATAAATAGTACAATGTGACTAAAACGAAATAAAATAATTTTCCAAAGAATAATTTACGTTTCCTAGGAAACCACTTAATGTTTTGTTAGTTTCGATATCTTTTGATTTGTATTAACTATACTGTGTTACTATTAGGTAGCTGAGATTTAGTAGAAGGCGTTTCTTATATCATAAATAGTACAATGTGACTAAAACGAAATAAAATAATTTTCCAAAAATAATTTACGTTTCCTAGGAAACCACTTAATGTTTTGTTAGTTTCGATATCTTTTGATTTGTATTAACTATACTGTGTTACTATTAGGTAGCTGAGATTTAGTAGAAGGCGTTTCTTATATCATAAATAGTACAATGTGACTAAAACTGAAATAAAATAATTTTCCAAAGAATAATTTACGTTTCCTAGGAAACCACTTAATGTTTTGTTAGTTTCGATATCTTTTGATTTGTATTAACTGTACTGTGTTACTATTAGGTAGCTGAGATTTAGTAGAAGGCGGTTCTTATATCATAAATAGTACAATGTGACTAAAACGAAATAAAATAATTTTCCAAAGAATAATTTACGTTTCCTAGGAAACCACTTAATGTTTTGTTAGTTTCGATATCTTTTGATTTGTATTAACTATACTGTGTTACTATTAGGTAGCTGAGATTTAGTAGAAGGCGTTTAATATATAATAAATAGTACAATGTAACTAAAACTGAATAAAATAATTTTCCAAAGAATAATTTACATTTCCTAGGAAACCACTTAATGTTTTGTTAGTTTCGATAACTTTTGATTTGTATATACTATAGTGTGTTACTATTAGATTGCTGAGATTTAGTAGAAGGCGTTTAATATACATAAATAGTACAATGTGACTAAAACTGAATAAAATAATTTTCCAAAGAATAATTTACCTTTCCTAGGAAACCACCTTATGTTTTGTTTATTTCGATATCTTTTGATTTGTATTAACTATTGTGTGTTACTATTAGTTTGCTGAGATTTAGTAGAAGGCGTTTAATATATAATAAATAGTACAATGTGACTAAAACTGAATAAAATAATTTTCTAAAGAATAATTTACGTTTCCTAGGAAACCACTTAATGTTTTGTTACTTTTGATATCTTTTGATTTGCATAATTATACTGCATTACTATTAGTTTACTGAGATTTAGAATTAGGCGTTCAATATATCATAAATAGTACAATGTGGCTAAAACTGAATAAAATTATTTTCCAAAGAATAATTTACGTTTCCTAGGAAACCACTTAATGTTTTGTTAGTTTCGATATCTTTTGATTGGTTTTAACAATAGTGTGTTACTATTAGGTAGCTGAGATTTAGTAGAAGGCGTTTATTATATCATAAATAGTACAATGTGACTAAAACTGAATAAAATAATTTTCTAAAGAATAATTTACGTTTCCTAGGAAACCACTTAATGTTTTGTTAGTTTCGATATCTTTTGAATTTTGTTGGTACTATAGTGTGTTACTATTAGGTAGCTGAGATTTAGTAGAAGGCGTTTCTTATATCATAAATAGTACAATGTGACTAAAACTGAATAAAAATAATTTTCCAAAGAATAATTTACGTTTCCTAGGAAACCACTTAATGTTTTGTTAGTTTCGATATCTTTTGATTTGTATTAACAATAGTGTGTTACTATTAGGTAGCTGAGATTTAGTAGAAGGCGTTTCTTATATCATAAATAGTACAATGTGACTAAAACTGAATAAAAAAATTTTCCAAAGAATAATTTACCTTTCCTAGGAAACCACCTTTGTTTTGTTAGTTTCGATATATTTTGATTTGTATTAACTATTGTGTGTTACTATTAGTTTGCTGAGATTTAGTAGAAGGCTTTTAATATGACATAAATAGTACAATGTAACTAAAACTAAATAAAATAATTTTCCAAAGAATAATTTACGTTTCCTAGGAAGCCACTTAATGTTTTGTTATTTTCGATATCTTTTGAATTGTGTTGGTACTATAGTGTGTTACTATTAGTTTGCTGAGATTTAGTAGAAGGCGTTAATATTTAATAAATAGTACAATGTGACTAAAACTGAATAAAATCATTTTCCAAAGAATAATTTACGTTTCCTAGTAAACCACTTAATGTTTTGTTAGTTTCGATATCTTTTGATTTGTACTAACTATACTATGTTACTATTAGGTATCTGAGATTTAGTAAAAGGCGTTTAATGTATTATATATAGTACAATGTAGCTTAAACTGAATAAAATAATTTTCCAAAAAATAATTTACGTTTCCTAGGAAACCACATAATGTTTTGTTAGTTTCGAAATCTTTTGATTTGTATTAAAATTAGTGTGTTACTATTAGGAAGCTGAGATTTAGTAGAAGGCGTTTTCTTATATCATAAATAGTACAATGTGGTTTAAACTGAATAAAATAATTTTCCAAAGAATAATTTACGTTTCCTAGGAAACCACTTAATGTTTTGTTAGTTTCGATATCTTTTGAATTGTGTTAGTACTATAGTGTGTTACTATTAGTTTGCTGGGATTTAGTAGAAGGCGTTAATATTTAATAAATAGTACAATGTGACTAAAACTGAATAAAATAATTTTCTAAAGAATAATTTACGTTTCCTAGGAAACCACTTAATGTTTTGTTAGTTTCGATATCTTTTGATTTGTATTAACAATAGTGTGTTACTATTAGGTAGCTGAGATTTAGTAGAAGGCGTTAAATATACATAAATAGTACAATGTGACTAAAACTGAATAAAATAATTTTCAAAAGAATAATTTACGTTTCCTAGGAAGCCACTTAATGTTTTGTTATTTTCGATATCTTTTGAATTGTGTTGGTACTATAGTGTGTTACTATTAGTTTGCTGGGTTTTAGTAGAAGGCGTTAATATTTAATAAATAGTACAATGTGACTAAAACTGAATAAAATCATTTTCCAAAGAATAATTTACGTTTCCTAGGAAACCACTTAATGTTTTGTTAGTTTCGATATCTTTTGATTTGTACTAACTATACTATGTTACTATTAGGTATCTGAGATTTAGTAAAAGGCGTTTAATGTATTATATATAGTACAGTGTAGCTTAAACTGAATAAAATAATTTTCCAAAAAATAATTTACGTTTCCTAGGAAACCACATAATGTTTTGTTAGTTTTGATATCTTTTGATTTGTATTAAAATTAGTGTGTTACTATTAGGAAGCTGAGATTTAGTAGAAGGCGTTTCTTATAATATAAATAGTACAATGTGGTTTAAACTGAATAAAATAATTTTCCAAAGAATAATTTACGTTTCCTAGGAAACCACTTAATGTTTTGTTAGTTTCGATATCGTTTGAATTGTGTTAGTACTATAGTGTGTTACTATTAGTTTTCTGGGATTTAGTAGAATTTGGCGTTAATATTTAATATATAGTACAATGTGACTAAAACTAAATAAAACAATTTTCTAAATAATAATTTACGTTTCCTAGGAAACCACTTAATGTTTTGTTAGTTTCGATATCTTTTGATTTGTACTAACTGTACTGTGTTACTATTAGGTAGCTGAGATTTAGTAGAAGGCGTTTATTATATCATAAATAGTACAATGTGACTAAAACGAAAATAAAATCATTTTCCAAAAATAATTTACGTTTTCTAGGAAACCACTTAATGTTTTATTAGTTTCGATATCTTTTGATTTGTAATTACAATAGTGTGTTAAGGGGAGGCGGTACCCCAGAAAAATATTTTTTTCACATTTTTTTTTTATTTTTTTAAAATGTTAAGCGGCTTTTTCTGCACACAATGATATATAATACATGTATATTTTGAAAAATTGTAAACCTACAGAAAAAAAGTTTTAAAATATGCTTACATCATGTTTCAGGAAGAAATTTGTGACAGCGCTTGCGTTTATTCACACATGTACTATTATACATATGACCTTTTATTTTTGTGTGCTATAATTTGCTTTTGTTGTGTTGGCAGGCCTGAACTAACTTCTATTTCATCAGCTTTGAGTTCTGCTTCTGACTTTATACTGTTTGTTTATTGTTTTGCTTAGTGTTTTGGTGCTTTGTGAAGTGATATAGTGAGTGTTAGTTAGTAATTTATATTTATTATTGCTAACAAGATTGTTTATGTATAAATATGCCTCGTGTTTAAAAGTAGTTATGCTAAACCCCGTAAAGGAGTTGGTGGTAGGAAAAGAAAACCAGCCAGTCCTAACCCTAATGAGATGTCAAAAGATGAGTCTACCCCTAGGCCTGAAAATGTCAACACAATCTCAGTCAAGCTCTTCAAAGAAAATAAACATAGATAAGTATGAGATGTTTAATTGTGATGAAAACTATGACAATGAAATTATTAACATGCAAATTTTATCAGATCAACTTTTTAGTTCATCACTTTGTAAAAATTGCAAGAAAAGTGGTTTACAAGTGCGTGCTGCTCAACATTTTGGCCTGGCTTTTGAGATGGAGATTTTATTGTTGCCATTGTAAATATGTACATAAATTTAATAGTTCTAGGAATATTAATTTAGAAAAAAAAGACTCTATTTGATGTAAAATATTAGACTAGTGTATGGACTGAGGTCTATCGGGAAAGGTATGGCTGCAGGCAAAATGTTATGTGGCGTAATGAATCTTCCGCAACCTCCAACAAAACCGTTTCGATATAATAAATTTTTAAAAGACAAGGCTAAACAGGTAATGGATGAATCCATGAAAAACTGCTGTGGATGAGGCTGTTGAGGAAAATAAAACCTTAGGTAAGAACGAACGCGACTTAAAAGTAGGTATTGATGGCACTTGGCAAACGGCGTGGCTTTAGCTCTCTAAACGGAATTGTTACTTGTACAAGTGTTGACACAGGAAAAGTTATGGACATAGAAGTGTTATCTAAATTTTGTAATTGTTTGGACAAACAACAACATGAGGCTATTTGTTCGGCAAATTATCAAGGCTCGAGCGGAGGTATGGAGTCAGCTGGAGCCTTAGCTATTTTTCACCGATCAGTAAATAAGTATAATGTTAGGTACTTAGAGTATTTAGGTGATGGAGATACAAATAGTTTCAAAACTATTGCAGACAGTAAACCTTATGGTGAAGTGGAAATACAGAAACTGGAGTGTATAGGCCATATTCAAAAGAGAATGGGGTCTAGGCTAAGGAAACTAAAAAGAGACTCAAAAGGCGTAACACTTTCTGATGGCGGCAAACTAGGTGGAAAGAATAGACTAACAGATGGCATAATTGATCAATTGCAAACCTATTATGGAAATGCTATTTAGGAAAAATACTGATAACCTACAGAACATGAAGGCAGCGGTTTGGGCCATATATTTTCATAAACTTTCGACGGACGACAATCCTCAGCATGGCCTTTGCCCGTCAGGAGAAAATACATGGTGTAAATACAACAAGGCAAAGCACACTAAAGAGCCATATTCTCATAAGAACAGCATTCCTTCAGCTATAATGTTAGCCTTGAAACCAATCTTTCAGGCTTTAGCAAATCCTGACCTTCTTCGAAAATGTTTACACGGTAAGACGCAGAATGTCAATGAAAGCATCAATAATGTCATCTGGTCTAGAGTGCCAAAAAAAGATTTTGTGACATTGAACACACTTGAGTTTGGTGCTTATGATGCTATTTCTACTTTTAATGATGGCAACATAGCAAAATGCAAAATGCTTAGAGCAGTAGGCATTGAACCTTGCAAGAGGACAATTGACGCAATGAAAAGTTTTGACTACGAGCGAGTGCGACGAGCAAATTGTGCGATAAGTGACTTTCAAAGACAAGCAAGGAGACAAACCAGGAAATTTAAAAAGAAGGATTGAGGAGGATTTTGAAGAGGAGCCTGCATATGATCCAGGAATGCACTAATGCTACGGTAAATAAAATTGCATGTTTTTTTCTATAATTTTGTTATTGTTTACTCTATTTGTGGCTGGGTATAAGTTCTATTTCATAATTTTCTCTGTTATTTCTCTTATAAATGTATTCTAAACTCAAAAATGTTTGAAATAATATAGCCTAATTAATTTTTTTTGTATTATCTTTCACTCCGTTATGACTATAGGCCTAACCCGCATCGCGTTACTTTTGATATACAAATTTTCCAATATAGATAATTCTAAATATTAAAAGCATATATAGCCTATTCTATTAATATAAAGATCACATTTAATTATAAAAACCAATTACATATCATAATATAGGTAAAAATATTATATAACATAGCTAAATAGGTCATTATATTCGTTTTTTGCGATTTCCCGCAAATTTACTTTTTTACAGTTTTTGCACACAAAGGTACACGTTTCTCAGAAACTACTTGGACAATCAACTTGAAACTTTTACACACATTTATATAGGTATTTTGGCACCTACTGAGTTTTTTTTGAGATGCCTCCTATTATAATTAGGTACCTAAAAAAAATATTCTAAATTCCAAGTTTGATATTTCAATATGGGTTTGAAAAAAAAATCATAAAAAATTTATTTTTTAAGATACAAGCACCAAAAAAACTCAGTAGTTGCTTAAATACCTATATATGTTGTATAAAAAAATTTAGGTTGATTGGTCCATTAGTTTCTGAGATAATGGTACCTATGTTAACATTACAAAGATAGGGGTTACCGCCTCCCCTTAATATTAGGTAGCTGTGATTTAGTAGAAGGCGGTTCTTATATCATAAATAGTACAATGTGACTAAAACGAAATAAAATCATTTTCCAAAGAATAATTTACGTTTCCTAGGAAACCACTTAATGTTTTGTTAGTTTCGATATCTTTTGATTTGTACTAACTGTACTGTGTTACTATTAGGTAGCTGAGATTTAGTAGAAGGCATTTAATATATAATAAAGAGTACAATGTGACTAAAACTGAATAAAATAATTTTCCAAAGAATAATTTACATTTCCTTGGAAACCACTTCATGTTCTGTTAGTTTCGATAACTTTTGATTTGTATATCCTATAGTGTGTTACTATTAGATTGCTGAGATTTAGTAGAAGGCGTTCAATATACATACATAGTACAATGTGACTAAAACTGAATAAAATAATTTTCCAAAGAATAATTTACCTTTCCTAGGAATTCACCTTATGTTTTTTTAGTTTCGATATATTTTGATTTGTATTAACTATTGTGTGTTATTATTAGTTTGCTGAGATTTAGTAGAAGGCTTTAATATATAATAAATAGTACAATGTGACTAAAACTGAATAAAATCATTTTCTAAAGAATAATTTACGTTTCCTGGGAAACCACTTAATGTTTTTGTTACTTTTGATATCTTTTGATTTGCATAATTATACTGCATTACTATTAGTTTACTGAGATTTAGAATTATGGGCTCAATATATCAGAAAATCGTACAATGTGGCTAAAACTGAATAAAATTATTTTCCAAAGAATAATTTACGTTTCCTAGGAAACCACTTAATGTTTTTCTTAGTTTCGATATATTTTGATTGGTTTTAACAATAGCGTGTTACTATTTGGTAGCTGAGATTTAGTTGAAAGCGTTTATTATATCATAAATAGTACAATGTGACTAAAACTGAATAAAATAATTTTCTAAAGAATAATTTACGTTTCCTAGGAAACCACTTTATGTATTGTTAGTTTTGGTATCTTTTGAATTTTGTTGGTACTATAGTGTGTTACTATTAGGTAGCTGAGATTTAGTAGAAGGCGTTTCTTATATCATAAATAGTACAATGTGACTAAAACTGAATAAAATAATTTTCCAAAAGAATAATTTACTTTTTCTAGGAAACCACTTAATGTTTTGTTAGTTTCGTTATTTTTTGATTTGTATTAACAATAGTGTGTTACTATTAGGTAGCTGAGATTTAGTAGAAGGCGTTTCTTATATCATAAATAGTACAATGTGACTAAAAACTGAATAAAAAAAATTTCCAAAGAATAATTTACCTTTCCTAGGAAAACCACCTTTGTTTTGTTAGTTTCGATATATTTTGATTTGTATTAAATATTGTGTCTTACTATTAGTTTGCTGAGATTTAGTAGAAGGCTTTTAATATGACATAAATAGTACAATGTAACTAAAACTAAATAAAATAATTTTCCAAAGAATAATTTACGTTTCCTAGGAAGCCACTTAATGTTTTGTTATTTTCGATATCTTTTGAATTGTGTTGGTACTATAGTGTGTTTTACTATTAGTTTGCTGGGATTTAGTAGAAGGCGTTAATATTTAATAAATAGTACAATGTGACTAAAACTGAATAAAACCATTTTTCCAAAGAATAATTTACGTTTTCATAGTAAACCACTTAATGTTTTGTTAGTTTCGAAATCTTTTGAATATTTGTACTAACTATACTATGTTACTATTAGGTATCTGAGATTTAGTAAAAAGGCGTTTAATAAGTATTATATATAGTACAGTGTAGCTTAAACTGAATAAAAATAATTTTCCAAAAAATAATTTACGTTTCCTAGGAAACCACATAATGTTTTGTTAGTTTTGATATCTTTTGATTTGTATTAAAATTAGTGTGTTACTATTAGGAAGCTGAGATTTAGTAGAAGGCGTTTCTTATATACATAAATAGTACAATGTGGTTTAAAACTGAATAAAATAATTTTTCCAAAGAATAATTTACGTTTCCTAGGAAAACCACTTAATGTTTTGTTAGTTTCGATATCGTTTGAATTGTGTTAGTACTATAGTGTGTTACTATTAGGTAGCTGTGATTTAGTAGAAGGCGTTTCTTATATCATAAATAGTACAATGTGACTAAAACGAAATAAAATCAATTTTCCAAAGAATAATTTACGTTTCCTAGGAAAACCACTTAATGTTTTGTTAGTTTTCGATATCTTTTGGTTTGTGTACTAACTGTACTGTGTTACTATTAGGTAGCTGAGATTTAGTAGAAGGCATTTAATATATAATAAATAGTACAATGTGACTAAAAAACTGAATAAAAATAATTTTCCAAAAAATAATTTACATTTCCTAGGAAACCACTTCATGTTTTGGTAGTTTCGATATCTTTTGAATTGTGTTAGTACTATAGTGTGTTACTATTAGTTTGCTGGGATTTAGTAGAAGGCGTTTAATATTTAATATATAGTACAATGTGACTAAAACAAAATAAAACAATTTTCTAAATAATAATTTACGTTTCCTAGGAAACCACTTAATGTTTTGTTAGTTTCGATATTATTTGATTTGTATTAACAATAGTGTGTTACTATTAGGTAGCTGAGATTTAGTAGAAGGCGTTTCTTATAACATAAATAGTACAATGTGGTTTAAACTGAATAAAATAATTTTCCAAAGAATAATTTACGTTTCCTAGGAAACCACCTAATGTTTTGTTAGTTTCGATATCGTTTGAATTGTGTTAGTACTATAGTGTGTTACTATTAGTTTGCTGGGATTTTAGTAGAAGGCGTTTAATATATTAATATATAGTACAATGTGACTAAAACAAAATAAAACAATTTTCTAAATAATAATTTTACGTTTCCTAGGAAACCACTTAATGTTTTGTTAGTTTCGATATCTTTTGATTTGTATTAACAATATAGTGTGTTACTATTAGGTAGCTGAGATTTAGTAGAAGGCGGAGTTTAAATATACATAAATAGTAAAATTTTACTAAAACTGAATAAAATCATTTTCAAAAGAATAATTTACGTTTTCCTAGGAAGCCACTTAATGTTTTGTTTATTTTCGAATATCTTTTGAATTGTGTTGGTACTATAGTGTGTTACTATTAGTTTGCTGGGTGTTTTAGTAGAAGGCGTTAATATTTAATAAATAGTAACATGTGGAGACTAAAACTGAATAAAATCAATTTTCCAAAGAATAATTTACGTTTCCTAGTAAAACCACTTAAATGTTTTTGTTAGTTTCGAAATCTTTTGATTTGTACTAACTATACTATGTTACTATTAGGTATCTGAGATTTAGTAAAAGGCGTTTAATGTATTATATATAGTACAGTGTAGCTTAAACTGTATAAAATAATTTTTCCAAAAAATAATTTACGTTTCCTAGGAAACCACATAATGTTTTGTTAGTTTTGATATCTTTTGATTTGTATTAAAAATTAGTGTGTTACTATTAGGAAGCTGAGATTTAGTAGAAGGCGTTTCTTATATACATAAATAGTACAATGTGGTTTAAAACTGAATAAAATAATTTTCCAAAGAATAATTTACGTTTCCTAGGAAACCACATAATGTTTTGTTAGTTTCGATATCTTTTGAATTGTGTTAGTACTAAAGTGTGTTACTATTAGTTTGCTGGGATTTAGTAGAAGGCGTTAATATTTAATATATAGTACAATGTGACTAAAACAAAATAAAACAATTTTCTAAAGAATAATTTACGTTTCCTAGGAAACCACTTAATGTTTTTGTTAGTTTCGATGTCTTTTGATTTGTACTAACTATACTGTGTTACTATTAGGTAGCTGAGATTTAGTAGAAGGCGTTTCTTATATCATAAATAGTACAATGTGACTAAAACAAAATAAAACAATTTTCTAAATAATAATTTACGTTTCCTAGGAAACCACTTAATGTTTTATTAGTTTCGATATCTTTTGATTTGTAATTACAATAGTGTGTTACTATTAGGTAGCTGTGATTTAGTAGAAGGCGGTTTTCTTATATCATAAATAGTTACAATATGACTAAAACTGAATAAAAATCATTTTCCAAAGAATAATTTACGTTTCCTAGGAAACCACTTAATGTTTTGTTAGTTTCGATATCTTTTGATTTGTACTAACTGTAGTGTGTTACTATTAGGTAGCTGAGATTTAGTAGAAGGCATTTAATATATAATAAATAGTACAATGTGACTAAAACTGAATAAAATAATTTTCCAAAGAATAATTTACGTTTCCTAGGAAAACCACTTAATGTTCTGTTAGTTTCGATATCTTTTGATTTGTATTATCCTATAGTGTGTTACTATTAGATTGCTGAGATTTAGTAGAAGGCGTTTAATTATACATACATAGTACAATGTGACTAAAACTGAATAAAATAATTTTCCAAAAAGAATAATTTACGTTTCCCTAGGAAACCACTTAATGTTTTGTTAGTTTCGATATCTTTTGATTTGTATTAACTATTGTGTGTTATTATTAGTTTGCTGAGATTTAGTAGAAGGCGTTTAATATATAATAAATAGTACAATGTGACTAAAACTGAATAAAATCATTTTCCAAAGAATAATTTACGTTTCCTAGGAAACCACTTAATGTTTTGTTACTTTCGATATCTTTTGATTTGCATAATTTATACTGCATTACTATTAGTTTAGCTGAGATTTAGAATTATGGGCTCAATTATATTTATAGAAATCGTACAATGTGGCTAAAACTGAATAAAAATAATTTTCCAAAGAATAATTTACGTTTCCTAGGAAAACCACTTAATGTTTTGTTAGTTTCGATATCTTTTGATTTGTATTAACAATAGTGTGTTTACTATTTGGTTTGCCTGAGATTTAGTAGAAGGCTTTTAATATATCATAAATAGTACAATGTGAACTAAAACTGAATAAAATAATTTTCCAAAGAATAATTTACGTTTCCTAGAAAAACCACTTAATGTTTTGTTAGTTTTCGATATCTTTTGAATTGTTTTGGTACAATAGTGTGTTACTATTAGTTAGCTGAGATTTAGTAGAAGGCGTTTATTATATAATAAATAGTACAATGTGACTAAAACTGAATAAAATAATTTTCTAAAGAATAATTTACGTTTCCTAGGAAACCACTTAATGTTTTGTTAGTTTCGATATCTTTTGATTTGTGTGTAACTATAGTGTGTTACTATTAGGTAGCTGAGATTTAGTAGAAGGCGTTTCTTATATCATAAATAGTACAATGTGACTAAAACTGAATAAAATAATTTTCCAAAGAATAATTTACGTTTCCTAGGAAACCACTTAATGTTTTGTTAGTTTCGATATCTTTTGATTTGTATTAACTATAGTGTGTTACTATTAGTTTGCTGAGATTTAGTAGAAGGCATTTAATATACATAAATAGTACAATGTGACTAAAACTGAATAAAATAATTTTCCAAAGAATAATTTACGTTTCCTAGGAAACCACTTAATGTTTTGTTAGTTTCGATATCTTTTGATTTGTATTAACTATAGTGTGTTACTATTAGTTTGCTGAGATTTAGTAGAAGGCGTTTCTTAATATCATAAATAGTAAAATGTGACTAAAACTGAATAAAATAATTTTCCAAAGAATAATTTACGTTTCCTAGGAAACCACTTAATGTTTTGTTAGTTTCGATATCATTTGAATTGTGTTGGTACTATAGTGTGTTTACTATTAGTTTGCTGAGATTTAGCTAGAAGGCGTTTAATATACATAAATAGTACAATGTGACTAAAACTGAATAAAATAATTTTCCAAAAAAAAATTTACGTTTCCTAGGAAACCACTTAATGTTTTGTCATAGTTTTCGATATCTTTTGATTTGCATTAAACGTATAGTGTGTTACTATTAGGTAGCTGAGATTTGTAGTAATTAGGCGTTTAATATAGTATAATATTAGTAACAATGTGATAGCTAAACAACTGAATAAAATAATTTTCCAAATAATTAATTTACGTTTCCTAGGGAAACCACTTAATGTTTTGTTAGTTTCGATATCTTTTGATTTGTATTAACAACTTACGTGTGTTTACTATTAGGTAAGCTGAGGATTTTAGTTAGTAGAAGGCGTTTATTATATCATAAATCAGGTACAATGTGACTAAAAACTGAATAAAAAAATCAATTTTCCAAAGAATAATTTACTCGTTTCCTAGGAAACCACATTTAATGTTTTGTTAGTTTCGATATCGTTTTAATTGTGTTAGTACTATAGTGTGGTACTATTAGTTTGCTGAGATTTTAGAAGAAGGCGTTATAATTTTATATAAATAGTACAATGTTGACTAAAAAACTGAAATAAAATCATTTTCTAAAGAATAACTTTTTACGTTTCCTAGGAAAAACACACTTAATGTTTTGGTTAGTTTCGATATCTTTTGATTTGTTTTAACAATAGTGTGTTCACTATTAGGTAAGCTGAGATTTAGTAGAAGGACGTTTAAAAGTTATATCATAAATAGTACAATGTTATGCTTACAAACTGAATAAAATAATTTTCCAAAGAATAATTTACGTTTCCTAGAAAACCACTTAATGGTTTTTGTTTAGTTTCGATATCTTTTGATTTGTACTAACCTGTATTGTGGTGTTACTATTTTAGGGTAAGCTTGAGATTTTTAGTCGAAGGCGGCTTTCTTTAATATATAATATAAATACGTACAATGTAGCTTACAACTGAATAAAAAAATTTTCAAAAGAATAATATTACGTTTCCTAGGAAACCACAATTAATGTTTTGTTAGTTTCGATATCGTTTTGATATGTGTGTTTAGTACTAATTAGTGTGTTACTATTAGTTTGCTGAGATTTTAGTAGGAAGGCGTTTTAATATGACATATGACAGGTTGGAGGCGGCTTGTAATATATGGGAATCCCATTCATGTTATACAAAAGTGCCATAGAAAGGGTTCAAAAAAAGATTTTTTACGCTACCTCTATTATAAATGTTATAATATTTATACATATTTGATTCCTTATGAAGAGGCTGTTGAGTCTGTTTGGGTTTTGGGGAGATCTGGAGCCTGAGGAGGGATGTGATGGAGCAGTTGTTTTTGAGGGGCCCTGGTTCAGGGACGGCGTGCGACAGCGCTAGAGGGTCAGATTGGGGGGTTATAAGTTTTAGGGTCCCTTGCTTTAACAGTAGAGGCAGAGGCTACTGTTTGGAACTGCCCCACACGTGAGGACGGTGGACGCCACGCGCTTCCTCGCCTCTGCTCCGGATGGTGAGATCACATAATATGAAGCTTTCAGGTGGAGGTGATATAGATATTTTTTTCGAAAACGGGTTTTCTACTTTTAAAAACAAGTGTCTTAATGACTTTTTAAACTGAGATACTTTTAAATAATTATGTATAAACATTGTTATTTATTAATTTATTTATGAATAAATGTTAAATTTTTAGAATAGATATATTACACAAACATATTGTTTTTACTTTTTTTTCTGCATGTTGAAATGTACCAACTTCAAATATTGTTGCTTGTTTGTTGATTATTAACTAAAGTACAATTGATTTATTTGTGAATTCCAAATGATGTTGTACTCACATTATTGTTGTTTGTTTATATATTGTTATTGTTATTTTTTTTCTGGCCATTTAATGTATTGTTGTTATTTACTTTTTGTTGTTATTTATTTTGTTGTTGTAATTTATATATTATTTGAGGTGAGTTATGCTCTATTTACATAAAGGATATATATGCGTGTGTATTCCTTAAAATTAAGGTGTTAGGTATAAATTATTAATTAAGTAGTAGTTTCAATTATTATTGGCTTTTAAAATTTATTGCTTGTTGCATGTGGTTGGGGACTTGAACCCACAATATATTGTATTGTAATAAGAGAACTGCCCCAATGTAATTGGGTTGTTAAAACCTTTTTTGGTGAGCATGTAAAATAAAAAATAAATAAATTAAATAAATCAAATAAATAAATCAGTACAATATGGACTAAAACTAAATAAAATAAATTTTCCAAAGAATAATTTACGTTTCCTAGGAAACCACTTAATTGTTTTTGTTATTTCCGATTATTCTTTTGAATTGTGTTGGTACTATAGTGTGTTACTATTAGTTTGCTGTGATTTAGTAGAAGGCGTTAATATATAATAAATAGTTCAATGTGAACTGAAACTGAATAAAATCATTTTCCTAAGAATAATTTGCGTTTCCTAGGAAAACCAATTAATGTTT
>NW_025778364.1:0-73879 GCF_021130785.1 Homalodisca vitripennis | reverse complement strand
CTGATAGTTGGAAGAGTATCTTTTATTAATCTTATAGGAATGCCATGGCCTGACTGCGATGCTGGACATCCTTATAATAGTCTAAACACATCTGTCTCAAGTCACTGGAGGGAAAGAGAACTGAAACTTAGGATTATCAAAAGTAGCACCTTCGAGCTCCGGAAACCCACCTGAGCCCCAGATTGATAACAGGAATCTCAATAAAGAAGTTGATATCATCAAGATTAAGGGAAAACGGGGAGACTCCAAGATCTTTTAGTTTTCGACACAGAATTCTGCTAGATTGTTTTTTTTAGACAGGGAAGAGAAGTAAAATCTGATTTGGGCATTTCTAATTTGTTGTTGCACATTATTCCTTAATTTTATATATGCAGCTCAGTCATTACGTAACTTGGACTGCTTAGCCTTAAGGAAAGTCAGTATTACTTATTTAAAAACACTTCTCATTTAGGAATTTTTTATATATATGTATATATATATATATATATATATATATATATATATATATATATATATATATACAGGGTGAGTCAGAAAATATGGTAAAATATTTTAAGACGTGATTTTAGAGCTAAAAATAAGAAAAAAATGTTATATAAAGATAGGTCCGGAAACGCTCCATTACTGAGTGATGGCTGGCGAAAGATTTTGCTTTGTTTTCAGTTCACCTGGTGAAATTAAGTGATTCTGAAAGGTTTTGTTCTTACTTTTTAACTCAAATAAGATGGATGTATAAAGAAAATCATCTAAAAAATCAAATAAAACCACTCTAGAGGTGGTGGTAGTGTGAATAGTTTTTGAGAAAAAGTATGAAATTTGCCAAAAATCTAATAACAAAAATACCGTCTTAAATGTTTGATGTCGGAATAAAACATTGTTAAATAACCAATAAACAAATTGTTTTTCCTAATACAGATTGTAGAGAATTTAATTCTGAAAACAACCGTAATAAACAAAGTTAACTAAATGTGTAAAAACGTTATGAAATTGACTCCCCACGTATCACACTACACAGCAAACTTTTGCTGTTTTATAATAAGGAATGAGTATCTGATTGGTAACAGCTGGTGAAAAATAAACATTTTTAATTCAAAATTTTATTTTTAAATACAATAAACATCTACAATCGCTTTTAGTCTCACCGGAAGATTAAAAAGGATGCTCTAAATGACCTCCATCGTTCGAAATGCACGCGTTCAGGCGTCTTCTCATCAAGTTTCGGGACCCATTCAAAAACTCCAGGTGTCTGGTTAATGGTTTCTATTCCATTAGAAATGTTTAATCGGAGTTCTTCAATGGTATCTATTGGGGAAGAGTAAACTAATGTTTTTAAATGTCCCCAAAGGTAAAAAAGTCCAAAGGATTTAAGTCCAGTGATCTTGCTGGCAATGAAACTGGTCCACCTCGGCCTATTGATTGATTTGTGAAACTCTCATTTAGGTGTCCATGAACAGCCAGAGAGTAGTGCGCAGGTGCCCCGTCATGCATAAACCACATGTTTTGGTGCAAATGCAGAGGTACATCATCAAGCAGGTTAGGTAGCTCGTCTCTTAGAAAGTTCAAGTACACCACGCCATTAAGCCTGGGAGGAAGCACGAATACGACTAAATGATCTGCTAAGATTCCAGCCGAACATTTACTGAAAACTGATGTTGTGGGCGATTAGGTTTGACAGCATGAGGATTTCTGTGTGCCCAAATGTGGTTGTTATGGAAGTTAATGATAGCTGTTCTTGTAAAGTGAGCCTCATTGGTAAACAAAATTGTATTCAAAAAGTTTGTATCAGCACATTTTAACAGAAGCCATCGACAAAAACAACATGGGGAGCGTAGTCTTGTGGCAAAAGAGTTGCTGGAACATGGAGTTGCTTGGACATGCTGGAAGTGGTATGGGTGTAACTGGTACTCGTGTAGTATTCTCCGAATACTAGATTGGCTGACATTGAACTGTAGTGACAATTCTCTAGTGCTCTTTTCAGGATAATCAGAAAATTTATTAAGAACCAACTCTTCTAATTCAATAGTCCTACATAATCGGGCGATGCCTGCATTACTATGCTCCAAAGACTTCAAAGAACCTGTTTCAGATAGGCGTTGATGAATAGTGACAAAAATCTTGCGCTTTGACACCTGCGGTTAGGAAAGTTCTTTTGCTAGACAGACGTCTTGCTGAAGTACTATTGCAGCGTTCCAAACCATACATTAAAATGCATGTCTGCTAAATCAGAGTTTGTATACACATGAATATTACCTTCCATTTTTAATAAATAAAACACACAACACAAAATTACTAATAAAATGGATGGAAATAACTAGTTAAAATACTTAACACACGCACAAAATAGTATCTTTACAGTTTGTTGTTTTTTTCATCAATGAGGTGACATATGTCATCTAATAATAAATGCCCAGCTGATTATTTATTATTTAAAAATGTTTAAACAGTTGTTGTTTAAATAATTAATTATTACCAGCTGTTACCAATCAGATACTCATTCCTTATTATAAAACGGAAGTGGGGGACGCCCCTGTTGTTACAGTCCATGTGCAAGTCAGCTCTTCAATTTTGTGCAATTTTATACAGTTTTTTAGTGTGTTTTTATTCTAATAATTGGTACCTAAATTAGCAGTTTTTTTGTTGTGAAGATTTTAAGAACAATAACAAACAGGTTTGACTTACAATAAGAGATAAAATTCAATTTATTTGTCAAATTTGAATATAAGTGAGTGTTTCTAACCAGTTTGATAGGAAAGGCTCTCAGATAAGGATACATTGTTGCCGAGAGCTGACCTCTGACCAGCAGATAAGATAAGCTGGAGCACCAGTGTTTGAACACCTGCACACATTCTTTGACATTGGGCAATCTGACTATTGTGAGACTGTCCTGGTTTGTTTATATATGTACTGCTTATCAGACCTTATCAGGGGTTAGACAAGGGGTTGGACAAGCCTAGTTAAAAAAAAAAAAAAAAAAAAAAAAAAAAAAAAAAAAAAAAAAAAAAAAAAAAAAAAAAACTGAACAGTCTAGACTAACAATCTTAAATATTGACCCCAAAATAAGACCACTAGGGGTTAGACAAGCCTAGTACTAAAAATTGGAAAATGGCAATGCACTAACTGTCTCAGCTCATGTGTCCAGTCTAAAACTGAACTAGAACATGCTGCCTGTAACACCTCAGAAATTAAAGACTAAAAATATACAAGAGGTCCTTCAAATTTCTATCACTTCCCCACAGGAAGTCAACAGCACCCGTGGGAATGAACTCTTAAACTCCTCTTTTTCAAATAGTAGAACAAAAATCTTAAATGACTCACTAGTTGAAATAGAAAATAGCCTGGTAGAAAATAATCTCTTAGAAACTACTAATAACGATGAAAAACTAGAAATAGCTGCTAAGATAGGTTCAACTCTCTTAGAAAAAAATAAGCACCTAGAAGAAGAAAATCTTAGACTAGCAGCTACAATATTAAGTATGGAGGAGAAAATAGAGAAACTTGAGAATAGTGAACTAAAACATCTAAGCAGGATTGAAACCCTTACTGAAGAGCTGATACACTGCCAATCCCAACTGCGTAAAGAAAAAGAATTTCAAATTGAAATGCAAAATATTTTTGAAGAACAAGATAAAAAGTCACAACATACTATAGACTTAAACTTGAACAAAATAAAAAATCTGGGATTGACTGTTGGTTGATAAACTTCAGAGGAATAAAATGGAAAGTTTAAATAAACTAGAAACAATTAAAAATCCTGCCACTCAAACCTCTGAAGAAAGCAACACTTCCAGCTACACCAAAACCCCTATCAACTCATACGGAGCTCGTGCTACTAAAAAGTAGGCAAGACAAATTGGAACAGTTGGTCAAAACACTGTCAGAAAACATTCAACATAAAAGTTGCAAGGAGCTTGAAAGTATAATACCTGCTAGTCCTACTAACTACACCATTCACAACTAAATGCAGTAATAAGGCCAACCCTTCTTCTTATATTAGTCTATAAGAAAATGAGCTCACCATTAAGACTAAAAGAAGAAATAAAAAACGAAATGCATTTAGTGTATCTCTCCAAGTGGTAAAGAGTCAAGAAGCAAATCTAAAGCTACAGGCGCTAAACATAAATAGGAAGTTTGATGACACATTAGAATCATCTGATGAAGACAAACCTACTAAAACTAGTCACTGCTCCTCTTATTCATCGATATGAAGATGGATCTTTACCGACTCTGAATAATTTCCAAAACCACTAAAACCCATTTAGATAGAGTGAAAATTAAAAATTCCATTGACAAAACAAAATGGAAACGCAGACACAGCCCGGCAAATTTTAAAGCAACCTCCAGTTACAGCGAAGTTACTCAGTATAAATGAGACACTTGAGGACTTTTTAAACAAACACATTGACACTATCAAAGCCAGTAAACTAGATTACTCAAGGCAGCTTAAGAAAAATATCAAAAACACTACATATGCTAACTCTGACAGGACACCGGTAATGAAAAAAATCCCAAACCAACACAACCCAGAATCTACAGAAATGGTCTGAGTGCCCAAGAAAATCATCGGGAATCTTTTTTAGCTCATACCAAGATGATCAATACAAAATACAAAACCAGGCACTTTTTCAACGCAACTCGGTCAAGGATAAAATAAAACCAAGGAAAGTTAACCAGTTAAAGATTTTTCACCAAAATATGGATCGTCTGTCAAACAAGATTGATCTGGTTGTCAACCACCTTCAAGACATAAATTCCTGATGTAGTCATTTTAAGTGAACATGGCCTTAACCAAACAAATCTAGAAAATACAATTATTAAAGGTTACAGACTTGTTGCTGACTTCTCTAGAAAAGAACACTTAAAGGGGGGTGTTGCTATTTATTGTAATGAAAACCTAAATGCTGAAATAGCTAATCTAAACGCATCCCGGCATGGAATAGAACTTGTGTGTGAGTTAGCAGCAATCAAACTCATCCTGAAGAAAGAAGAGTTTTACATCCTAGGAGTCTATAGACCTGACCGCAACTTTCAAGTTGCTTTAGAAGCTATTTCTAACTTCCTGGAAACCATACCGACATGGAATGACCCTGTTGTCATAATGGGAGATATTAATGTGGACTGTCTCAAACCCAGCACCAGGAAAAATGAAAAAACGGGATCAAGAACTCCAGGAACTCCTCCTTAGCTACAACCTTTCACGCTTTAACCTACCACCAACTAGGATAACTCCCAATAGCAGGACTTCAATTGACCTTGTTGCTACTAACTTTGGTCCAAATGAACTTTCAGTAGCAATAGTAAACAATCACATCTCAGACCATACTGGACAGATATGCACTTTCTCTACATCTACCAATATTGCTACTCCTGCAACAACTGAACGAAGACATATTTGCGACCAATCTCTGGGGATTCTGAGACTCCAGCTTGGAAAGGAGTCCTGGAATGAGGTTTACGACATTGCCAGTGCTGAGGAGGCATATTGTGTGTTTCTCTTCTATAATATCCTACCATCTGGATGTAGTCTGTCCTAAAAGGAAAATGCGCAATAAAAATAAAAAATGCAACATCAGGCCTAATGATCAAGAAACCATTCAAAAGAAAGAAATCTTTAAACAGGCCTTTAATGCACATCAACTGACAGGAAATGCGGAGAGCAAAGCTTATGCTGCTCTAAAGAAAAAAGAATATGACCTCCACATTAAAGCCTTACGAAAGCAGCAAAACTCAAACTTCATACAAGAGTCAGACAATAAAAGTAAGGCAGCTTGGAGTCTGATAAATGGTGAAAGAAGGCCTAAACAACATCTCAAAGGACAACACAAACTATGCATCAATGGCACAGACACAACTGATCCTTCTAAAATTGCTGAACAACTCAACACATACTTTGTAAACGCTGCTGATCCATCCTTTTCTAACACAGCTCTGGGAACTTCAAGAACGCCTGAAACCCCTCACGACTTCGATCAAAACTTTGTGCTCTGGCCTACCAACCAAGAAGAAGTACTTAACTCCATAAAGTCCTTAAAAACAAAATCGTCAGCCAGCTTTGATGAAATATCCCCAAAGATAATAAAAGCATGTAGGAATGAGCTAGCCCATCCTTTAGCCAACATAATCAACAAATCCTTTGCTCAAGGAATTTTCCCAAGCATGCTGAAAAGCGCTAAAGTCTACCCAAAGTTCAAAGGAGGGGGAAACGAACAAACAAGAAAATTATAGGCCTATATCAGTTCTACCTACCTTCTCTAAACTTGTTGAAAAAATAGCGCTTGCAAGATTGATGCATTTACTTGATTACCAACAATCTATTGCCAGAAGAACAGCATGGATTTATAGCAGGACGCTCCACATTAACTGCTATCACAAGCATCACTGAATCCCTCATAAAAACCTTAGAACGAGGAGATACAGCTTCTGCCATCTTTTTGGATTACAGTAAGGCTTTTGACAGCTTAAACCATGATATATTGTTACATAAGATGGAAAATATTGGCATTAGAGCAAATGCATTAAAATGGTTTAAGAGCTATCTATTCAACCGAACCCAAGCCGTGGAAATAACAACTACCACAAACTGCAGAATTCTAAACATCACATCTAACAAGAAGGCCATGTCAAGAGGAGTCCCACAAGGATCTATCCTAGGACCGATACTCTTCATTATATATGTTAGTGATCTGCCTAGCTACCTTCGTGGTTACTGCGGGTCACTTATGTATGCAGATGATACAGTACTCCTCCTCCAGAACCAAACACCTGAAACCCTGGAGATAGAATCTTACATCGCAATCAGCATGGCCCAAGAGTACTGCTATGCTAATGATCTGGTCCTCAATGAGAGTAAGAGTCAGCAGATCTTCCTTGGAAGAAAAAGAAATGAGGTAGCTGAAATACCAGAGCTAAACAGAGTGCAACAGGCTAAATACCTTGGAGTGATCATAGATGATAAACTGTCATGGAACTCTCATGTCGACCAACTTTGCATAAAATTAAGCTCTTCAATATATGTCTTGAAAAGACTTAAGCAGGTGACCCATGCCAACACGGCTAAAACAGCATACTATGCTCTGTTTGAGAGCCATCTGCGATATGGTCTGGCTGTTTGGGGAAGCTCCTCCAAAGGAAATCTTAAAAGAGTTTTGGTACTCCAGAAGAAGGCTATACGTATTCTCTGCAATCTTGGACCACAGGATAACTCATTTAGAAATCTTAACATCCTTACGGTAGTCGGACTCTTTATCATGGAGGCAGTTACCTATGCAAGTAATCAAAAGCTGGCAAGAGGAGCTGACACCCACAACTTTGCAACAAGAAGAGCCAACAATTATGCTTTGCCTGTCCATCGGCTAAACATCTATGAGAAACAACCATCCTACATAGGTGCAAAATACTGGAACATTCTCCCAGATGAAGTCAAGGCACACACTAATCATCAACTAAGGAAGAGCGTCTACAAGTGGCTGCTGAAACGCCCCTTCTACAGTCTGGAGGAGTTTGAATCTGGCAGCAATGAACTTGATTAGTTTAAATTGACCTAATTTGTTGAATTCTTTAATTATTGTTCTTTTAATGTAGAATTTCACTTAATGACAAACAAAAGTGATTAGGTTAAGATTGACTCATTACTGTTCTCAATGAATATGTAATAAAGATTTATGACTATGACTATGACTAAAACAGCAAAAAATTGCTGTGTAGTGTAATACGTGGGGAGTCAATTTCATAACTTTTTGACACATTTAGTTAACTTTGTTTATTACGGTTGTTTTCAGAATTAAATTCTCTACAATCTGTATTAGGAAAAAACAATTTGTTTATTGGTCATTTAACAATGTTATTTGACTTCAAACATTTAAGACGGTATTTTTGTTATTAGATTTTTGGCAAATTTCATACTTTTTCTCAAAAACTGATCACACTACAACCTCTTAGAGTGGTTTTATTTGGTTTTCAGGTGATTTTCCTTATATATCCATCTTATTTGAGTTAAAAAGTAAGAACAAAACCTTTCAGAATCACTTAATTTCACCAGGTGAACTGAAAACAAAGCAAAATCTTTCGGCAGCCATTACTCAGTAATGGAGCGTTTCCGGACCTACCTTTATATAACATTTTTTTCTTATTTTTAGCTCTACAATCACGTCTTAAAATATTTTACCATATTTCTGACTCACCCTGTATATATATATACAGGGTGGAAAAAAAGTATGGAAACGCTTTCACTAATTTTGTATGGCTTCACTTATACAAATTAAATTTTGTACATCACCACTTGTATTAAGAACTTAGTTTTTGAGACCAGTGGGGACATTTTATCTTTTCAGGGGGACGGCCCGTGAGGAGTCGGACGAAAATCTTAAATGTAAGCATAGGCCGAGTTTGGTATCAAATTAAAGGTCTAGTAAAGAGAAACTCATTACCGCAAACCGCACTTAAAATGGTTGACCCTATCCAGAGTACGGACCGTATGAATTTCATGACAAAGAAATTGAGTAATTTTGTCTTGTGAAGTAATTAATTTACTTTCAGTAGTATGTTTTATGTCGGTTATGTAAATTTGAAAAAACAATTTCCAACAAAAAATTTTTTTTTTTACCTCTACATTTGTTGGATAACACTAAATAGGGGTTTTCCTGTCTTGTCTTCAAGAAACTGAGAGTATTTAATAATACCACCGTAACTCCTTATCAACATGAGGTCAAGGTCCAGTCCCTCCAGCCCTTTTATCTCAGGCAAACATAAACTGGTTTAGGCATTACAAACAGTACTGTCACATAAAAACTCCACAGTTTTGTATTTTTAATATCAACTTGGTTTTTAGTCTACGTTATAATTTCGTCCACGTAAGTTAAAGTTTAAAGTCTTCACTAGAAGGTACTGCGATAGTTATAAATTTTTTTACTTAAGTGTTTACATTTTATTCTACTAGTTTTAAAAGCAATGTCACTTAGTGAGTTTGAGAGAATCACGCTGCTTATGATGCGTGGGTATGGAAATCTAGTTCGTCCCTATGAAGAAACAGCGCATTTGTTTAATGACACTTTTCTTGATAGACCCCCAATTAGTAAGTCAACAGTGTTTAAGACAGTAAAAAGATTTGAAGAAACTAGAACAGTCAAAGATCGCGAAAGAAGTGGCAGGCCTAAATCGGCAACAAATGAACAAAAATCTTTGGATGTACTCCAAACATTTGTTGAAAATCCCAGCACCTCGGCCAGAGTGGCTGCAGAAGATCTTGATATGAGCCATAGCTCAGTGTTGAATGTTTTACACAAAAACAAGTATCACCCTTTTAAAGTAACCCTAACCCAAGAACTTGCAGAGGATGATTTTGATCGAAGGACTGAATTTTGCGAAATAATGATGAGAAAGTGTGACGAAATTCAAAATTTTTTAAGCTCGATATTGTTTTCAGATGAAGCTACATTCTTTGTTAATGGACAAGTTAATAGGCATAATTTCCGTTACTGGGCCGACCATAATCCACACTGGATGATAGAAGGCCAAACGCAAAGGCCTCAGAAAGTGAATATGTGGGCTGGAATAATAAACAATAACATTGTAGGACCGTTTGTGATAGATGGAAATCTAACAGGCGAAATTTATTTCAATATGTTGACAAATAACATTTTGCCAGCAGTGCGTGCTCTTCTTGGGGCAAATTTTAATGCAGTATGGTTTCAGCAAGATGGAGCACCGCCCCATTACTATTTGCGGGTGTGCGCAATCTGTTAGATGAAGTGTTTCCTAACCGTTGGATTGGTCGCAGGGTGGGTACCGTTGAGTGGCCGGCTAGGTCACCGGATCTTAATCCACTAGATTTCTTTTTGTGGGGCTTCTTAAAAGATAATGTGTATAAAACTAAATCAGCCAACATTGAGGAACTGACAAATCGTTTATTAGAAGAAAGCAAGAAGAATTACACCCGAGATGCTTCAAAATGTGACTGCAGTAGGTTTTTGTAATAGACTAGCTCATTGCCAACAAGTGGTTGGAGAGCAGTTTGAGCACCTCATTTAAAAGGTATGGTTATTTTTTTTTAATACATAGATAATTTTAAATTTAATTCTTTTGGATAATTGTGTTCCATAAAGTGTCATTTTCAGTCAAAACAATTCACTTGAGACTGTGAAATTGCGGAAAAATAATAATTAATCAAACGTTACTTCTGAAATTCAAACGGCCCGTACTCTGGATAGGGTCAAACCATTTTAAGTGCGGTTTGCGGTAATGAGTTTCTCTTTACTAGACCTTTAATTTGATACCAAACTCGGCCTATGCTTACATTTAAGATTTTCGTCCGACTCCTCACGGGCCGTCCCCCTGAAAAGATAAAATGTCCCCACTGGTCTCAAAAACTAGGTTCTTAATACAAGTGGTGATGTACAAAATTTAATTTGTATAAGTGAAGCCATACAAAATTAGTGAAAGCGTTTCCATACTTTTTTTCCACCCTGTATATATATATACAGGGTGAGTTTTTTAAAGTGATCCAATAGCTAACTTTTTAATTACATGACTTAGCACCACGCTTTAAATTTGGAACTTGCTCAATTTTAAGTTTCACTCAGGAATACACTTTCAAATTTTCATAAAACTTTCAAAAACAACATAAAATACAGGGTGTTCTATAAAAGATTTTAAAGTTGAGCGCCATATTGGAAAAAATTATGAAAACTTCGAGTCCACGTAGCTCCTGAACCATTAGAGATATGAAATAACTCTCAAGTACAAAAAGGTTTTATTTTTTAGAGTAGAATCTAAAAACAACATAAAATATCGGGTGTTCCATAAAAGATTTTAAAGTTGGCCACCATATTGGAAAATGGCGGCCATCTTCAAAAAATTTGAAAGTGTATTCCTGAGTGAAACTTTAAATTGAGCAAGTTCCAAATTTAAAGTGTGGTGCTAAGTCATGTAATTAAAAAGTTAGCTATTGGATCACTTTAAAAAACTCACCCTGTATATCATTTTGTGTTTACTAGAAGATATTTCTTGTATGGATAAGTATAGTATGTTATTTTTCTATAAATACCTGGAATATTGGATTATGTCCTGGCTCCTCAATAATATCCGCCCCAAATGAAGTCATTTTGGTAACAACTATTGTATTTCTGAGAATTCGCTAAAAAATGTTGTGATTCTGGTGTTTTTCTGCGAAGCAATTAATGCACTGGCTCAGGTGGCAGAGTCAAAATTTACAGTTTCACTTTGCCACCAAGGCAGCAGAATCCTGGTGTTTCTCCAAAATACTTCAGTGCGTCACAATGCTCGCAAACAACGTCCATTGGCCCAATGCGAGCAGAAGAATGCGAGTTGTAGTCATTGTTGCAATTGTATCGAAACGCTGCTTGATAAAATCAATAATTGAATAATCTCTTCTTGTACGTAGGAAAATTATCTAGTTGTTGATCTCTGTAGTTTACTCGACGATTGCCACTTTGCCAATTGAGTCTTTTCATGGGCTGCTTCTCTTTGCTCTTGTGAATGAGAAGCACACAGTCTGGCCATACTAGCACGACGCCCTTCCAGTGCAATTTCTTGTTCTTCTTCAGTGGTTTTATTTGCGATGTTTCGAACTAACTGCATTACGGCTTCGTCAAGAAAGATTAGACATTCTTAGTCACGTTATTGTTAATAAGAATAATTCTTGCAAAAAAACACATTACCTGTGAGCTTAGCGTCAATTCAAAACAAATCGTAGACAACATTACATGATCTGTCACTTGCGTTTTGTTATAAAACATCATTATTATCACAGATCTTTTATTATTGAGAAAATATATTATTAATACCTATTATCATATTCCCAATGAAGTTAAATCTAAAAACCCAAATATCATAAAAATCGGTCCAGTCGGTCTCGAGTTATAAATGGTGTAAATAACATGACTTTCTTTTATATATATATATATATATATATTTATTAAACTTGTATAAGTGGCAATAGCCTAATATATAGATTAAAAGTTACAACATTTTCATTTGCGTCATGTTTAACTTAATCATGATCCATTCAGAATATAAACAAGAATATGGTAATACAGAATGTTTAATCAGTGTGGCATCATAAATTGCCATGCCTCTGTGCCATTCAGCTATGTATGCTTGTCTGAAGATTCAAAAAAGTCGGTGATGAAGAAGCTTAAAACCTATCGGGTTTGTAACCAAAAGACTGTCTTCCATTGCTGTACAGGATACTTTTAGGGGGTGTGTGCATGGGATTAGTTTAATTTGGTAGTGATTTTATAAAACTTTTGACAATAACTTAGATATATTCATATCTAGATGAATAGAACATATAAGATGAATTAAATATCTAATACAACAACATTAATGAAATACTGCCTCTTGGTATATCACTAGGCTAATGACGGTTTTAAAACTGCAGGCATAACTATTTACGATTGTTTGCTAATTTTTGAGGCTTGTAAAGTTGTATTATTTTTATTCAAAATATATATATATATATATATCATTATCTTGTTTCGTTTTTTCATGTTTAGTTACACACATTCTTACCTGTTCTTTTTATAATTTCAATGTTAATTTACTATCAAATACAAATGTGAACTAGATTAATTTCTTATTAATTACAATATAATTTATTTCATCATAACATAGTATTACTACATATCATTTTTGGCTAATTGTCACTTCAAATCAACATGAATATAGATTAATGTATAATAAATATGTATGGTATATAATAAAATATAGTAATGATGTCTTTGTTGTATATTGTATTGTATTTGCTTTGATGTGTATTTAATATTTGTTTGATTACAGGGAAAAATTATGAAAGTTGTTCCGTCATCTACTGAAACCATAAACATAACAATAATTTTAAGAGAAGGTAATATTACCCACACTACAAATTATTATTAGGCTTAATTGTATCACATTTTGTAGCAAACTAGATATTAACTAAGAGATTACTGTATTTTGCTTAATCTAGACTACATCAGAATAATATTATGATTGTTTTCAAATTATTTATATGGAATGACAAGCCTTGATATAGGAAATACCATGTTAAATATTTCACTGTTTGTGAAAATTGCCAGTACTAGAAATTTTTCATTTACAGAAACTTATTAATTTATATTTATATATTTTACAAATATCAAATAAACCAGGAAACTTTCTATAAAATATGTATTATTTATTTTGGAAATCATCAAGGAATCATGAAATTAATATTCTATATATCCTTGAATTTATGCATGAATAATGCAGTGTCCTTCCATCATCAAGCTTTCGTATTCAATTATATCTATATATACTGCAAAATAATACTTGTTACTGACACAATCAGGCCCAGTAGGACCACAATGGTGTAATGTACATGATACACAGCTAACACTAACAGTGCGATGTCTGCATCGTACATCCACATACATTCATTTGTTTGTTTTTTTATTTTCCACTGTTTAATAATTTATGTAACTGATCGCTTTGAAAAATGTTTATTTCATTATCCAAGAATCCAAAAGTGACTGATTCCGATAAATTATTCCTCAAAGTATTATCATTATTTCTTCTGGGCTAAGTTTTGCCTTATAAAAACCACCTGTTCATATCAACTGACTTGGATTCCCACCAATTTTTCACAGGTTTCAATCACTGTTGAGCAGGACATTATGAGTGTGTTTATAGTATAGAATGCTTTTCACATGTATTAATTTCATCACCAATGCTAGAGATTAGAGAATTTCTTCATTAGAGGTGGGGATCATAGTAGTATTAATCATATTTTGTACTTGTATTGTTTATTTATAACTAGTACATTCTCAGACAGTCCTCTCGGCTCCACACATTATTTTAACCCTTTTCAATCAGTTATCTCTTAGTGTTCTTATTTTCAATCTCTTATTATAAATCCTCTTAATTTTTTCCAAACATTTAAACTTTTTCTGATTTTGAATTTTCATGAATAGTATTGGATTCATTTTTATTCTATTTGTTCACAGCCAGTTCAATAGTGCTCCTCTGAAAACTCACCTTCAAGGTTGCATGCAGCCTGTACCAATCCCTTTGTCCCATTACACAAACCTTTACTCCATCTAGAAACTTATAATCCACCTTCTTACATCTCAGTGGCATATCTTGCTCCTAATGTACTACCTACTACTTTTGTGGTCCCTCCTGTCTGGAATTTATTCTTATGTCTTATTTATTCAGCTCTGTCTCAGTCACGTAACACATTGCCTTAGTAATTCAAAATACTGTACTAAAAAAAGCTGATTTTCTATACACCACATTGGTGCTATAAATATAGTGTATGTCAATAAAGAGATGCTCTTGATGCAATTTATAATCAAGTGTTAAAAAAATCCATAGTTTATAAAATTAACAAATAAAAAGTAGACTACATGTTCTTTATTACAAAATTGCTCGCCATTGAAGGAAGCTTAGGATTAAAACTGGTATGGCACAACTGGTGTGACCAGTAAGTGTGACCTATGAAGCTTGAAAGATTATTGACAAGATTAGTGGACTTCTCTCATTAGTCCTGCAATAAACATTAGTTTTGCAGAGAAACTGAAAGTGTAGAATTTTGTTTTGGTTGTGTATGGTCTTGTGTTGGTGATATTTTTAATAGTATTTATCACACATTATTTATGGTTTGTAAAGGTTTTAGAAAATAAGGAGGTACATAATCTATTATAATGTTTGTGTTTTTTTACAGTATTACCAAACTGTGAATATGGACAGAAATTTAAAGCAGTAGTCCACAAAGAACTTGCTTTGGCACTGATAAAATTTTCTCCAGAAATTGGTGACCGACTGGCATTTTATGAACCAGTGATTTTTAGCAATCCATCTTTTGTTGATGATGACAATATATCCGCTAAGAACCCATCAAAATATGTGGTGGAGATTGGTGGTGAAAATAATTGTATGATGTGGGCTGCCAAAAAGCAAGTAAGCCACTGTTTTATTAGCTGATGTTTAACATAGTAAATTCAGTGAGTGATTTCAGTATCTATAAGTGTTATATACAGTAAGGTTATAAAAGGATAATGTAAGATATAGATGACATTTTAAATAATTCAGTGTTGGTTTATGTTTTTCATTATTTAGGGAAGATTTGTTCATTCATGAAACTTACTAATTGTTAAAAAAAACTATAAATATAACATTTTTGCTATAATATTAATTAATTGTACAATATAGAATTATCATCATAATTAATATTAAAAAAATATGAAATTATAACCCTTTTCAAACATTTTATTTGATAGACACGTGTTTATAAGTTGTGGCAACAAGTCAGAGTACATTTAAATTACCTCTAAAATTTTGATCCATGTTCTATATTTAATTTTCTTTTATTGGGATTGTCTTTTCTGGTTAATATTTAGAATATTTATTTGTTAACATTTCATATTTCTCTTAACTGTAGTAAATATCTTCAAAATATTCTAAATTTAAATCTAAAAAACAAGACAAACTCTGTTTAAAAAAAAAACAATATTAAATAGAAAATAAAACGACTTGGATTGTAGATAATAATATTCCAGAGTATTAATATTTAAATTATCAATGAGACATCCAAGACGATATAAAATATTTTTTGATTAGTAAGCTCCTAGTGAATATTCAGTACAGTTTATTACTAAATTGGTTAACTATTAAATATTATCTGGTTTGTCTAAGATAAAAATCACAGTTCTAAATAAAAACAATGGATTTATTTTAAACTGGCAAATTAATAAGTTCAACGTTTCCGAATTTTTATCACTCTATTTTCCACATTGAATTGACAAACCGTTTAGTAAATTTAAAAGTTCCTTTGGCAAGAAATAAAAAATGTTAACCAAATATATTAAACTAAAAATCAGAGCTCTCTTCTAAAATAAAATAATAAAGTTTTAAAATAAAAATCAAATACCACTTGGAAATAACTGAAATAAAAATGTTCACTTCTAAGTATACTCACAATTAAAAAAAAATAAAAATTTAAACTTCTCTTTACACTAGTTGAACCTTTACTTTGAAATCTCTGCAATTCAGATTACAACTCTTTCAAACAATTATTAATGTTCAATTAATTTCCAATTAATAATTCACAATAAAACAGTTATTAACAAAGTTCAATTTTAATTCACCTTTCTTGCAAGTATGAACCAAATGTAACTTGTATGATTCTATTATGCTCTATTGTTCTTCGAGAATAAGTTATTCAGATTGATCTGTAGTTTCTATGAATTTAATTTTTCCTATAAAAAGGACAACAAAATTAATTTAATATCAGATCAAGAAGACTGTTTCAATAAAACGTACAATAAATTTGGTGCTTACCTCAAAATCCCTCGCGGAAAAAAAAATTTAAGAAACACGGTGCACTGTAATCAACTTACTCACGAAAATAACCAAAAGAAAGGGCGAAAATTATGAGCGGTAGGCGCTTAAATACTTCCCTTTCCAATCAACTTTGCAGGACATCCGCGGTGTTCGCTCATTGGTCCAGCTGTATCAAACCAGAAGAACAATACTCGCAACAAGACAAGTTCTAATCAATTCAAGGCAGTCAACCTGCCTTCCTAACAATTTAAAACTACCAGTACTAACTTGCCAAAGGATTACATGTTCGTTTTTACCCTGACTTTTCACAATCTAATCTAAAATTAAATCCCAATATTTCAATCCCAAAATTTTTATTTAATTTAAGTTTTAATTAAATAAATAAATAAATGTAGCTTTAAAAACGCTACAAAATACTAATTAAAATTACAACTAAATTTAACAGTTTAAATGTTGTATATGTAAATGTTGTAATGTGTATATTTAATTTATTTGTTTTAGAGGTTATTCAAATGTACACTGAAAATGTCTCAATACAAAAACAAGTGTCTATGAAATAAAATGTTTAAAGTTTTTTAGTTTCCTATTTTTTATATTAATAACACTTTTGCTATTTCAAAATTGGTACTTTCTTAAGCACTGTGTAGCAATAAAACTCACTTTTTATCCAAGATTGATAATTTTCATTATAATTATTAGTGATGCCCTGAATAGTGGTTTCACCGAATAACCAAATACTGAATACTATTTGGTTCAACCTATACCGAACCAGATATTCGGCAGAATAATTCAGTTTACCGTTTCATTGTTTTGCAGCGTAAACAGGTTCTAACATGTCGCTGCATGTTAAATGATGAGCGAGACGTACTGCACCGCGCTGTCACTTTACTTCAAAACATCACACAGTTATGTTACAAATTTACAAATAAAAAAAGGTGCTTATTATTGCAAATATATTGATAATATTAACTTTATTGTGTTTGCATTATGAGTGGGTGTAAAAGATCACATGCTTGGGACTTTTTTGACGAAATGGGAGATGATAAAACAAAAGTTAAGTGCACTTTGTGTAGTTGTATTATTTCTCGCAGTGCTTCGACGAGTGGTATGACATCATTTGAAGCTGAAGCATAAAGAACAACTGCCAGTAACCACGTCTACTTCTGTAAGTGCTTCTGAACATAGCTCAGACACTTTACCTACAACTTCCAGTGTAAGATCCAATAAAGATCGGTCTCATTCACTAAGTACTCTAGATGAGGCTTTTATTACAAATTGGGACATAACAGATTCTCGAGCAAAGGAAATCCATAACGCCATCGCTGAAATGATCGCAACTGACAATCAACCTATTTCAATTCTGGAAAACAAAGGCTTTAAGAGATTACTGCATTTATTGAAGCCTAAATATAAGTTGCCTGGAAGAAAGTATATAGGTGAAGTGTTGATTCCAGCAATTTATGCAAGAGTGAAAAAATTTATCAAGGATGAAATCTCAAAAGCCAAGGCTGTTTTGATTACATCTAATATGTGGACCTCCTTGAACAACATGCTTAGCTTTCTAAGCTTCACTGCACACTGGCTTAATGAGGACTTCATTCTACTACATAAGAGTTCTGCAAATGAAACATTTTACTGGGTCTCACTCAGGTGAGACCTGATTGTAATACGTTTTGTATTAGAAGAGTTAGCTTCAACTCGGGCCATAGCTTCGCTTATCCACGTGATTATGAGAGAAAATGGTCCCAGTATGGTTAAAGCTATAAACGATAGTTCATTGGTTGGTCAGGGCTGTTTTATACATACATTGCAATTGGCAATTTAAGCTTCATTACAGGTTGAAAACGTAAGTGATACTTTGACCTCTGCTAGAAGAATAGTGACACATTTCAACCTCTCCAGCGCAGCACAAGAAAAACTGAAAAATATTCAGAAAAAACTAAATCTAGCTGAGCATCAGCTTGTGCAGGACATCGCAACGAGATAGAATAGCACCTATTATGTGTTGGAAAGAATCGTTGAACAAAAACGTGCGATTTCGCTTTACATTTCGGATAATTCTGGCTCAGTTAACATTCGAAATTGTACCAAAAGACAGTAGCTGATTCTTAAGAATGTTTAATTAAGTCACCAAAATTACCAGTTCTACATTTTCGTCAATTTCTGAAGTGATTCCCCACAGTAACACTCTGAACAAATATTTAACAAAGCCCAAAATTTTATAAATATGTCCAAATATATTAGAAATGGTACTGAAGCTGCAAGAAGAAGTTCAAAGTTGTTTTCGAAATTTGGAAGAAGACAAATACTACTACCTGTCTACATTGTTGGACCCTCGATTTAGAATGAGATTTTTTGCTCCCGAAAATTGCTAACTGGTAAGAAGAAGGCTTTTTCTAGAAGCCATTCATAGAAGCGACCCTGATGGTGAAAGCTCAAACCAAACAACCAGGGGAAGACCTCTACAAAATGTTACACAATTTTTAGAAGAATCTCATGTGACATTTTGGAAATGTTATGAAGAACTTGCCTCCGGTCATTTCGGAAGATCATAAAAGCCCAATCGCCGTGGAATTGGGCTGCTATGTAGTTGAAAGTCTTCTACCTAGAACCCAGAGCTCTTTAGATTGGTGGGCCATGCATAAGTCTAAATATGCACATTTAGCTAACTTAGTCCGAGTATTTCTAAGTGCTCCTGGTAGTAGTGTATATAGTGAATGATTATTTTCGGAAGCAGGGAACCTATAAGAAGAAAAACGCAACGGACCCTGGAGAGGGTCAAGGGCTTGGTGTTTCTGCACCATAATTTACTATTAATTAATTATAAATATTAGAATATGTATGGTTCCTTTTTGCTTGTCTTTTATTTGATTTCTGATCTTTATTACATTTTTAGTTTTTTTGTTTCTATATATTTCTGTTATTGTGCCTATTATTGTCAATTTGCCACCTAAGTGTGTTCATTGAAAAATTTAAATGTTGATGTGAGGTTTAAAAAGAAATGTGGTCTTGATTAAGGTTTAGAAAATGTTGATTATAATTTAAATTTAAATATTAAAGTTGAAAAATAAATGCTGTTGTAAGGTTAAGGTTTAAAATACAACTGTAACTAACTACAGGTTAAGAAATAAATATTTTGATTTGAGGTTTCAAAATAAATGTTGATTTGAAATGTAATGGTTTTATTTTATTAGCTTTATTCAACACATTCGTCATAAGACATGACGAAGACATGCTTAAAGACATGTTTTAAGAGATGATTTCTTAAAACATCTGTTCAGTGTAAATCAAACATTTAGCAAAAGGATTAAAAAATATATAAATGTTGTACTAACATGAACCAATTTATAATGATTTGATCCTGACATTTATCTTTACTTGTAAATAATTTATCAGTATTCTTTCTTTACTTTCAGGGGGTCAGAAAATCTGGACAGGAAAATACTTTAAACTGTTCTACAAGTGCTGAGGAAAATCTTGTGCCCTCTATTGAAAACATATCCCCAGCAAACGGTTTTCGACAAGCCTGCATGTGATAGCAATCAACCTGGAGTGATCAATCATTCTAGAAATACTGCTGGAGGGAAGGACAATCCGCCAAGTACAAGTCTGAACTCGAAGCTGTCCCCTATACAGAGGAGACCACACAACACACAGTCTAACACTTGCTACAAGTACAAGAGTCTGGCTGACATCAAGTCATCGGCCCTGTCTGGAGATTTAGAGCGTGTCAACTTATTTGCTGTTGTTCACCAAATACCTAAGGTATAGTAAGTTCGGCTCACGAGATCCTTGTTACTAACCACACAACACACAGTCTAACACTTGCTACAAGTACAAGAGTCTGGCTGACATCAAGTCATCGGCCCTGTCTGGAGATTTAGAGCGTGTCAACTTATTTGCTGTTGTTCACCAAATACCTAAGGTATAGTAAGTTCGGCTCACGAGATCCTTGTTACCAACCACACAACACACAGTCTAACACTTGCTACAAGTACAAGAGTCTGGCTGACATCAAGTCATCGGCCCTGTCTGGAGATTTAGAGCGTGTCAACTTATTTGCTGTTGTTCACCAAATACCTAAGGTATAGTAAGTTCGGCTCACGAGATCCTTGTTACTAACCACACCAAAATCATTGTTGTCAAACTGATACCAGCGAGGATTGTCTTCTGTTAGCACCTTACATATAAAAATATATTATTATCATTCGGCCCATGTTTTCCTTTAAGTAAACATTTTATGAACACTTCTAATATGTAAACATTATAATCAAAATATAATTTTAATTATTTGAAAGCAATGTCAGGTGGTTCAAATAACATATGATATGGTTGAATCGAAATAAATCTGCATCTTACAGGCTCATATAATTAGTCCTGTACTGTTAATAATTTAATTAACATTTTATTTTATCAATAATATCTTTAAATAATTTACATAAATATTGAATCTTTCCATAAGTACTGTTAGTCAGAGAAAATCCTCAGACAATTATTAGTTTTTCTAAATTATTATTATTACAACAAATGTAAAATACCGTAAATATTTAAAAAAATGTGTTTTGGTAATGAGGCTCCTTTTACTGATAAGGGTTGAGCACCAGAGGACATATTTGAAGCATGGGTGTCAACATAAATATATTCACCATATATAATGATTATAATTTTTAACTAAAAATAGGGTAAACTGTATCATTTATGTTGGTTTACAGTAACATTTAGTATTTTATAATCAAGAGCATGCATTTAGATAATTCAAATTTTAAATAAGTCATGGGTAAAAGTGAACTTCTCACTCTCATCCCTATTAAAATTATTGATTCAATATTATAAAATTCAATTTAAAAATAAAATCAAAATAAACCAGGAATCTTTTTTACTGTGGTTTAAAAACCTAATATTTGAAAATGCCTATTGTACTAAATTTTGAAATTACTTCTTTCAAACCAGTATATCACAAAAAAGTGTTACTACAAACTTGAAGAAAATCGTGCTTTTTAAATTTATGAGCAATATACATTGTTAAGGCAATCACTAAAGTTCCTCTATTCCCCTCATCCCTTCTGAGTCCTCATCGGTGCTCATACCAATGTTGAATTGCTTTCCAATGAGACATTGAAAGATTCCGAAACATCGCCAATCACTGCTTCCTTGCAAAAGTATTCGTCTTCAACTTTTTTTATGTGTTCATATTTCTTAGACCAATCTTCCAGATTTATAGTGGAAATCTTTTCTTCTTTTATGGTCTGTACTTCTGAAAAGTTTAAAGTAGTGTTTTTATTCCGTACATATCTTTTGATAGCCCATATTAGGGCAATGGGGTTTATATCGAGATGATAAGGTGGCAATCTAAGGATGCCGTGACCTTGTACCTGAACGTTTTCATCAAACAGTTAGCAGCAAAATTTTTATTTGTGCAATGTTATCAACTTATACAGCTCTGGCATGTACAAATGATCACTTAAGAAATGTTATGCTTAGAAAGCCAGTCTTTCACTTCTTAATTTTTACTTTTCTATGCCTTATCTACCTTGACGTTATGATATGGTGCGTTATCTATTACCACTGCACTCATAGGTTCCAAATTTGGCAATGATTTTTATTTTATATATTTAAAAAACATTTCTTGGTTAACGTTGTTGTGGTAATCACCTGTGTGTTTTATGCTTTCAGTGTTGTTAGAACATTTATAATGAAGCAAGAGCTTACAAACTTGGAATCGATCACACTGCTTAATATTGCTAAAATCTCTATTAATTGTTGTAATATGTGCAAATTGGATAATGTTGGTTATTTTAAAAATAAAAATGTCATTCACTATCACTTAACAGCAAATTTCAGTTGTGCATATTTAAAAACAAATCACAAATCATGTCTTCCAGTAATATAATTAAAAACAGAAAGTATATTGGTATTAAATAGTAATAAAATTGTTTCAGGAGCTAACTAAAACATCCTCTGGAAAGTTCACCAAAATATGTAAGATAATTGATGAGAGTCTGGGGAACAGGAACTTTAATCTCCATTTCTTTGTACCTGATGATGTACTTATCAAACAGATTGAGATAGGAGACATTTTAAGGCTTCACAGAGTCAAGGTAAACAAAATCTATTTACTCATAGCCATACCTACTGTATATTTGTAATTTTTAGTTAATACGATTCAACATGTCTACTTACAGGGCTGGTACAAGATAAAACTTAGACTGTATTTTGCTACCCCCCTCCCCCCAATAATTCATCTATCAACCCTCTATCCACTCCTTCTATTATTATGACTCCTCAATAATAATTCTGGATAAAGAAGTTTAGATATCCAAGTTTGAAAGTTAACCGTAAACTAACCAGTAGAGCTACAATAACTGGAATTACATTAAAATTTAGCTAGTTTATTTCTGATTTTAGGTATATAAAGTAAATAATTTACAAACAGTTAAAGTTTCTAACCTTCCTATCAACCATTAGTACATTGATTTAGTAAAAATATTGATTATCAGTGTAAAGTGAAGAGGGAGTTGATAGCGTATGCAGATACATCGACTTGTATTTTGTGAGGAGTAAGTAGATTGCTGACTTAAGAAATTGAATTTATATGTTACGTATTAAAAATATAGAATGTTCGGAAAATATGGATCACAACTTCTATGAATAGTTCAATGGATTTTATCACCCATACACTGTAAAGAAATGAAACAGCTTCTTCCCGTCCTGGGTATGACGTTAAACTGCCTCTTCCCACCTAACCATTTCCTAATTCCTACCAAATCCCCCTCCAGGGTCTTTTAAGTACCCGTCCTCTGACCGTTCCAGTGCATGGCTCGCTGGGAGTGCTTTAGCCGGCACTAGATGCCCTATCTGGTGTCGGTGAGAGCTGATGTGAGCTTGTCTCTGCCGAGGCGTAAGTCATGTACTGGTTCAGAAGCCAGCCACTTCGGTCCTTGGTCAGGAAGTGTTCAGTAGGCAGGGGTGTCGGAGCCCCTGTTGCCACGTGCGAGTCCAAGTTGTGCGCGTATTCCCGACTTGGTAATCGATGGAAACCGGGCCTCGGGGAACTGAGGTAGGGTTGTCCCCCAAGCTACGGTCTGTGGGACACCCGAGGGCATGCCCGCTCCCGGTGAATCGGCCCGCACTACTAAACACGATGCGCTGGTGACCTTATCTATGGATATTACAACCACACCACCCTTAGGGCAAGAATTTGGAGAAAGAGATCCTAATGATCCAGAGAAAAAGCGACAGTTGTCAGATTCTGAAAATGAATCATATATAAAACAAAGGAAAGTGGAAGAAAAAGTAAGAGCTGAAAATATGAACGTTCCAACTCCACTATATCTAATCGTTAGTCACAAGGATGAGGGCAAAACTCTAACGAAGGTTAGTCCTTTCCTTATTAACAAAGCTTTTGTTTCCTCAGGCGGTCAACCTAAAGCTGTGAGCAAATTAAGGAATGGAACTATCTTGGTGGAGGCTGCGAACCACATCCAAGCCAAAAAATTCCTTCAGATGACGAGTTTTTTCGATCAGGTGGAAGTCGTCGTTCAACCGCACTCCTCACTGAACACCTCCAAGGGGATCGTCTTCTGCCGTGACCTGATGGAGTGTAGTGAGGAAGAAATCAAGGACGAGCTACAATGCGAAATGGTAACCGATGTGGTCAGGATGCTTCGGACGGAGAATGGGAGAAAGGTCCCTACTCCTGGTCTAATCCTGACCTTTGCATTTCCCCAACCGCCAAAAACTATTAAGGCTGGATATTTATCCCTGACTGTACGGCCTTACTTCAAAAATCCGCAACGGTGTTTCCATTGCCAGAGATTCGGGCATTCTACTAAGACGTGCTCGGGCCCTGAGACATGTTCCCGTTGCGGTGATGAAGGCCACCAAGAAGACGGATGCAAGAACGACGTCAGATGCGTGAACTGCAAGGGTAAACACGCGGCGACCTCTAAGGAATGCAGAGTTTACTTAGAGGAAAAGGAAGTTTTGAAGATTGTTACTCTAGACAAACTTTCCTTCAATGAAGCCCGCAAAGAGTATAGGAGAAGAATCGCTCCAACCCCTAAAAAGGGAGTCTCGTACTCCGAAGCTGCTTCAGCCCCAGTCCAATCCACACAGTGCCCGTCATGTACCGCCTTGGAGGTTATGGTACTCAACTTAACAGAGCAGGTTGCTGCTTTGGTTAAGCAGCTTGCAGCCCGGTACCGGACAACATCCGTTGGCATCCAGTAATCCTTCCCAAGCAGTCCACACGCCCCATATTAAGTCCAACACACAAACTCAAGCTCGCCCAACAGCTACTTCTACTTTCAGAGACAAGGTTCAACAAAATAAGAAACCCGCCTTGTCTTTGGAAGAGAGGAAAAAACTCGCCGACAAATTAAAAAATAACATACAAACAAAATCAGAAACTAGATCTAAATTCCTAGTAAAAAAGACTAATCCATCCTCGTCCAGATCCTCACAATTATCGCTTGATGATAATATGGTTGAGGACCCTTTGGAGATGCAGACGGAGTTCCAAACTGTTCATGGTAACTTCCGTCCTGTGTCTAAGCAAAGAAAAAAAATTACGATGAATTAGCACAAAATAAAATATATAATATTAATATATGCTGTTACAATGGAATATTAATGGTTTGAGAAGCCACTTTGAAGACTTAAAATTACTTATAAATACAAGAAAACCTAAATTTATTTGCCTACAAGAGACAAAATTGTCTCCTCATACTCGATTCAAACAAAATGGTTATGACATCTTTCGCTTAGATCATCACCAACAAATTGCCTGTGGAGGTGTGGCTATTCTAGCAGATTCTTCTGTTAATGCTAGAGCCTTGAACATCGTCACAAACCTCCAGGCAGTAACAGTTTCAATCGACGTTCCTTTTAAATTAACCATCTGCTCCATATATATTCCACCTTCCCCTTTTGATTTATCTCTTGATGATCTACGTGACCTGTACAGCCAACTCCCTTCTCCTTTCTTGATGGTTGGTGATTTCGATGCACACCATCGCTCTTGGGGTTCCAGCCATTCTGATCGGAGGGGTAACATGGTTGCGGGATTGTGGGATGAAGTGACAGCGGTCGTTCTCAATGACGAGTTGGCCACTTACATGTGCCCTAGGACTGGCATATGGTCGGCAATCGACCTGTCAATCTGCAGTCCGGTCGTGGCAACTCGAGTGCATTGGTCCGTACTTCCCGACCTGTCAGGGAGTGACCATGCGCCCATTGCCGTGGCTTTTCAATCCTTTCCGTCTTCGACAGGCAGGTGTCCCAGGTGGAAAATTAAGAGGGCTGACTGGAACGAGTACAAAAAGAACATGGTTTCTCAAACTAGTAATATCGAACTAAACGACATAAATACTGCCACTGAATTATTTACATGTAATATTATAACATCCGCAGAGCGGAGCATTCCAAAATCCTCAGGTTCACCAAACAAACGCCAGGTTTCTTGGTGGTCTGAAGAATGTTCGGTGGCTCTAAAGGAACGTCGAAAATGTTTAAGACAGTTCAACAGATCACCGAATGAAGAAAATTTAAGTAGGTACAGAAGAGCACGGGCAAAAGCAAGACAGGTTTTTAGACAGAGACGGCGGCAGTCCTGGTTGGACTACACAGATCTAATAAAACGAACAACTCCTGCATCTGATGTTTGGAGGAAGCTTCGATCTGTTTGCTGCAAGACCCCCCCACCTTCTCTTATTGCTCTGAAAAATGGTACCGATGTGGTAACTGATCCCTTGACAGTTTCCAATTTACTCGGCTCACATTTTGCGGAAATTTCAAAAACGTCATCTTACAATAGGGAGTTTCAAAATTTCAAAACAAATACAGAAAGACATCCTCTAAATTTAAATATCAATAACAACTCTCCTTTAAACCTTCCCTTTACCATTGATGAACTTGATTCATCACTAAAGGCGACATCAAATTCTGCTCCAGGTCCCGATAACATACATTATGCTATGTTGCGGAACCTGACGGAGGATGGAAAACAAGATCTTCTGAAATTATATAATAGAATATATTTAGAAAACACATTCCCTAATTCTTGGCGTCGCTCACACATTATCGCTCTCCAAAAACCCGGCCAAGATAGAACTTCTCCAGGAGCCTATAGACCAATTTCGCTTACTAGCAGTCTCTGCAAAGTATTCGAAAGGATGGTCAACAGACGTCTTGTTTGGTTTCTGGAGAAAAATAATCTTCTTTCACCCTCCCAGTGCGGATTCCGACAAGGCCGGTCTACTAGTGACCATCTACTTGCCTTGGAATCGGCAATCCTGAATTCCTTTATTGAAAGAAAACAGTTGATCGCGGTATTCTTCGACATTTCCAAGGCTTATGACAAAGCTTGGAGAAGGGGGATATTAAATGCTTTAATATCTTGGGGTGTAGGGGGCCACATGGTTTCTTTCATACAGGGCTTCTTGTCGGAAAGAACCATACAGGTCAAACTTGGGAACACCATTTCCGATTCCTTCACGTTGGAAAATGGTATTCCACAAGGTAGCGTTCTAAGTTGTACTCTGTTTGCCATTGCAATCAATAACATATCGTCCTGCGTTACCCCTCCTGTGCGCTGTTCTTTGTTTGTAGATGATTTCTCTATTTACATCTCTACAAAGAAGCTAGCGGTGGGGGAGAGAGCTTTACAGCTTACCATCAACAGGCTTGAGCAGTGGTGCGGAGTTACAGGTTTTTCTTTTTCGCCACCTAAAACAAAAGCCATCGTTTTCTCCAGAATGCGTACCGTTGAGCAGCCAACGCTCTCTTTGCTGGGTCAGAGAATTACTACTTGTGACAATATCAAATTCCTGGGTCTCACATTTGATACCCGGCTAACTTGGGTGCCTCACCTGAAAGACCTAAAAGATCGATGCGTGAAGCGCTTGAACATACTGAGAGCTTTAAGCGGAACAAAATGGGGGGCTGACAGGACATGCATGCTCAGGTTCTACAAAGCCACCATCCGTTCCTGTATAGATTATGGATGTCAAGCATATGGGTCCGCAAGACCCAGTGCTCTCAAAATGCTTGACCCAGTCCATAATTCTGCTTTAAGACTGGCCACTGGAGCTTTTCGATCTTCTCCTATTAATAGTCTTCTCGCAGAAACGGGAGAACCCCCTCTTTCGCATAGACGACAACAACTGTCCCTAAACTATGTTCACGCTCTTTCAGGGAAGCCAGAAAACCCTGCGTTTGAACCGGTCCTGCGAAATCCACTCTATAATTCTTTCCTAGCGAGACCAAATCTTCCTTCACCCTTAGGCGTTAGGGCCAAATCCTACGCTTATGAAATAGGCCTAAATGATTACCAGTTTAAATTCGTTCATCAATGTGATATCCCACCCTGGAGCGTCTCAATGCCAAAAATTATTTTAAATCTCTCTAAGTTTAAAAAAGTTTCCACTCCAGAAACAGTCTACCAACAAGAATTCCGTCAAATACTAGGCAGCCTCGCACCTTGCGATGTTGTCTATACTGACGGGTCAAAGGAACGTTGTAGAACTGGATGTGCTTTCGTCACTGGGGTTAGACGATACGGGTTTCGTCTCCCCAACGACTCTTCCATTTTCACGGCCGAATTAACAGCCATCCAAAAGGCCCTAAATATAACGTTTCCTATGACTAAAAAATTGGTTATCTGCAGCGACTCCCTTAGTGGTATACAAGCCATCAGCGACATGTTTTCAAAACACATCATCATCCGCGAAATATGGCACTCTTTGTCGTCCCTTCAGTCCAAAGGTGTTGCTGTCTTTCTTGTCTGGGTACCTGGCCACATTGGAATATCCGGAAACGAGCTGGCAGATAGAGGAGCCAAAGAAGCATTGGAACTCCAGCCTTACACCGCACGGATAATTTCCTCCGACATTATTCCGGTAGTGAAGGGCAAACTGAAAGCCAAATGGAATACCGAGTGGCAGGCAGTCGTTAACAACAAGTTACGTCGTATTAAAGACTGCGTTGGACTCTGGGAGACAGCGAACCGCCCGAGTCGTCGTGAGGAGGTTGTGTTGTGTCGCCTGCGGCTAGGCCATACGCTTCTCACACATGGCTTCCTCATGAGTAGAGATGATCCTCCGGTCTGCGACACATGTGACACTGTTATTACAGTTGAACATATGCTTGTTGACTGCCCTCGCTACTCGGTACATAGGCGCAACTCGAATCTGCCAGCTTCGTTGAACGATATTCTCTGCGACGACGAGACGGCAACTCAAACACTTTTATGTTTTCTGAAAGCAACGTCGCTGATGAACAAAATATAGTATTGTGTTAAGTTTATCTATTCCGATTATCGGTTGTTGTTAATATTTATTAATTTATTATTTAATTTTTATTTATTATTATTATGACAGCTGCCAAATTAGCCCCTTTACAGCTACCTTGGTGGCAGTAAAATTTGTTAAGTTTTTACAGTTTATTTAATTAATGTTATGTACCTTGTACTTATTTTGTTCTATTTATATTTTTAGCCCCTATATGGGTTAAGACCTCTTTACAGTCTTTCCCTTGTTACATGTATTGTTATCTAGTTCTAAGGTTATTTTAAATTATTTACTCAACTACTTGCTTTCATTCCTATTTATATTTTTTCTTATAGAATGTAATCTATGTTTGCCTAATTGACACCACCAAATACGAGTAGGTGCCAATTTTCTCTTGAGGGCGATGATAACCGCTGCGTTTTTCGCCCCTTATATAAAAAAAAAAAAAAAAAAAAAAAAAAAAAAAAAAAAAAAAAAAAACAGCTTCTTCAACCGTTGTATGTACTTATTACAACTTAAAGTGGATGAATCTGTCTCTAGTAGCTGTAAATCACGGTTTCACACACAATTTTCAAACTTAGTAAAAGAACTTATGATGTAATAAGATACCCCCTATGAAATATTTCAAACGTAAGTGGGCATTTATCAGGTTATTTGTGTTGATGGTCAGTCATTGTTCTACCATCTGAGCTATTTGGCTATGTAATAACTGTCAGATAAGCTGCTCTCAGTCCACTGATTAAGAAAATGAAAAGTTTGTTATCACTTGAAAAACTCACTTAGTTTTTATCTTCAAATGGAAAATGTCAAACTCAGCTGCTTATATTTTTGTTTACAAACAATATTATTTTGAATTGTGATTTCTCATATAGTTATATTTATTTATTAACACGTTCGCTGCGGCCAATGATGTACCCGATATGCGGCAAAATTCAAACTTGTGATTTTCGTAGAATTGGCGTTATTTTGGTTTGATGCGCTATAAAATAATGATATTCGATTATATTACGTTCGTAATCATCGGGACTGTCCGGACAGTGGTCCGCAGTTTTGGCATGGCATCATTTATGTTAACATATGATGGGCTATATAACATTTAACTATAACTTACCAAATGTGTTGTGTGATGTCCAAAAGTAGCAAGAATACTTCAATCAACGTTGATATGCATCAGGTTCCGTTGCTGGACAACGCTACTGTCCGGACAGTAGTCCCGCACATAGCATAAAACGCCCACAGAGCCCGCGGTGCAGATCGCCGCCGCGTGCTGTCCGCACAGTAAAACAAATAAAAGTATCGTTTGAATGAATTTCCAGGACGAACTGACGTATCAGAAAGTAAGTATACTTCATCTAGAACAAGCTTGAAAAGTTTCCGACAATTCCCGCAAGATCGCAGCACGTGACAAGCGAAAAGAAAAAGCAAAGCATTGTGCGTTTCGGCACTGTCCAGACAGTGCCTCGCAGTTTTGGCGAGGGGCACGGGACTGTCCGGATAGTGGTCCGCAGCGAACATGTTAAAAAGTTGTTATATAACAAAACAATCACTTTAAAAATTTGCTTACGTGTTAGTTTTGCTACCAAAATTAATAATCTGTTAAATAAAATATACTTAGTTCAGGACATGTAACCTTATTGTTGTGAATTTCAACACTGGTATAGACTTACACTTGAACAAAAACCTTTTAAGCACTTTCAGATACTAGAAGGTTTAACACAAATTAAAACGCCTGGATACAATCACCACTCTTGAACACACGTCATGTTGTCAAGAGTATAACAATGAAATGCTAATTGTCCACAATATACAATCCCCTTGATACGTTTTAAATAATTTTTCCTTTTAGTGTATTAACCCTAGAGTAGACGGGCTGGGTCTGTGAGACCCAGGCGGTTTTGTTTTGTTCAGAGCTTCAAGGTCAATGTGACTCACGGTGGCAAGACTCTGTGTAGCTTTCCAAAACACTCCACATAGTGTTCTGCCGTCATTGTTTTTGTTTCCCATGTCTCAGTCTTTGCGTAGTAAGTGATTGATTACGTTTTGGGTCTGGTAGGCCCAGCCCGTCCGTTGGCGTCACGTTTTTACAGATATTTAGAATTATTCTTGTTTTATTTCATCGCCTATTTTAAATCGGAAAAGTGTTTATATACGATTGTTTTTTATTGTAATGAAGTTTTAGACCATTTAAATAAATATGGCTCATAGAAATATTGACAGAAGCAGTGAAATTGACAGACTGTCGTTACGAGACAGTGAGAGTGAATCTGATGACGCTGATCCAAACTTTGAAATATACAGTGACCATGATACAGAAAGTAAATTCGATTTGGATGAAGTTTGTGAAGCAGGACAACATGAAGAGGAAAGTGACAGGAAGGGACGGTCACTCTTACAATCTTACATGTCACTTCGGGCACAACAAGGCAACTTACCTAGGGAAATTCGAGCCTTAGCTGAAAAATTTTCGGGAACTCCTAATCCTGCAAAAGAAAACCCTGAACCAGGAAAATGAGGCAGGTGCTCTTTGTGCAAAGACAGCAAAACCAAGTATTTTTGTAAGCAGTGTAAAGCGTGGCTGTGCTTGTCTCACGCGGAACTGCTGTGCCGGGATTGCACTGAGTAGATCTAAGATAAGGACACAACCGACACCTACAGCTTGTATTTATGATTGTGAAAGTAATTTAGTATTATTTCCCCCTTCTTAAGTTAGTTATAGTGATAAAATGATAGGTTTTATTGTGTAAATATCTATTTGTAGAGTAAGAACAGTACTTGTCTTCATTTTGCTGTTCTGTATACGGAAATGTTCATTTGCAAAAGTAGATATTTTACGCCTATATAATAAGAAATCGGTTTTATTTCAGAAAGATTTTACATTTTTATTTTATTATTTAGGTCTTTCTTATTTCAAAAATATGTATAGTTTAATTTTTATATACACATTGTGGTAAGGATAACGTGTTATTGAAAAGATTTAATATTTTAAGTAAATTTGTAAGATCTAATTAGCTTTTTTTTATAAAAGCTCTTCATTTAATTACGACATTAAAACTAGCCAGTACTAATACAGTCATGTCTGTATTTTAATGTAAAAATAAATTTGTATTAAAAAACTGGTTAAAACATTTTTTTTTCATTGTTTTTATTTGGGCCTGTCATACCCAGCCTGCCCTGATACGTAACTATTTTTGCCCGTCTACTCTAGGGTTAAACAAGTTTGGAAAGTAAATTTCCAAACATGTTACTATTTCACAATGGGGTATTTAGTCAGACAAAAAATGTATAACACGAAAATATTGACTCCATTGTTTTAACCCTTTAAGCGTCATGAAAAATTTGACCTGATCTTAGATAACGTTACAATTTTTTTACATTTCCAATGTGTAAAGTTAAATTTATTTTCGTTTCTGTATGTCAAAATAGAGTTATTTAATGGTGAATAAAATTTTTTAGCCCTTTTTGATTTCCTAGGCTAATTTTTAACTTTTGAGAATATCGTAGTATAGCAGTGTAGTTGTCACTAATATTTTTATCATTAATTCAGTAAGTAGGGGAATGAAACACAGTTTTATAGATAAACATATACTATATTACAAACCAATAAAATTAGAAAAATACAAAAGTAGACAAAGAGTGTTTATTTGGTAGCGGGCTGTCACAACTGACATTCCGCGCGTATCCCGCAAGCCACTGTTATCGCGTGGACTTTGAACCTTCTTATCGCTCGGCAACCTGTAGGACAGCCTTGCGGGGCTTGAATTGTGTTTCTTGCTTTCTGATAACATCCTTATGACCGTAGTAAAATATTAAAAAGTTAGGGGTTGACCTAGTAATTGCTCAGAATTACCAAATATTCAAATTCTGAATCGTCTGGATTCGCCATTCACACGAATAATGGCTAAAAAACACTAAATAAATACTGGAATCTGCTGTGTATAATATGAATAATTTACTTTAAAAAGAATAGGACTCAACAGAAAGTTAGCGATAACCGAAATACATATGCGTGTACCGGACGCTTCTCACTAACTGACTAGATGCCTTGACGGGAGCTCCCGTCAATGACTTTGTGAAAGGCGCGGGGCCACGCCCGCTAGACAGTGTTTGGCCAATTAGAAGCAACTGCCACTCCCATTGTAACAGAATTCCAGGCAGGGCAACCCGTCTGTATGTCGCATGACTACTAGAACCATCTAGCAGCAAAATATTCAACTAACATAGCAGTAAGAAAATAAAGAATGCAAAAACGCGGATCCACGGCAATAACGTTTTGAGCTTGTAGTGGCCCTCCGCGGATCCGCGTCAATAACGCTGGAAAGGTTAAGTTAATAAATTTATCCCTTTTCCAAAAAGCACCATTTCTAACAGCTAATCATCCATGATTCAAATATTTTTGTTTTATATTTTGATAACCTCATCTAAAGTTATGATTTATATGACTCATGTTTTTTCCCCAAGACTTACTTCATAGGAAATATGAGATATTATTATTCCATAGTATGTCTTTTTTCCAAAGTTTTATGTACAATATGAAGTAAAGCTGTCATTGTTATTCATATTGTCATAGACTTTTAATATATGTTATGTTTTATAAATGAATTATTTTTAAGAAAGATTACTTATAACTTATCAAAGTATGCGTTCTCATACGTTTATTGTCTTTGGGTTTTAAATTAATGATTATAGTTTGATTTGGTATATTTAGTTTGAAAATTCATCTGTAATATGGTTCAAACCATATAATTAGGTGGGACATCAACCTTTTCCAGATCCTACATATATGTTTATATTTTGGAAAGCTGAATTATATGGATCCAACATATCATAAGGACTTTCCTTTTCTTGAAAATGACTACTGATCATGAATGTACAATGGAGTCTGTTTATTGTCATCTATTGACAAAGGGTGCAGACCAAGGACACAATGGGATTTGCCCGTGAAGCGAGCAGATATGACTGCTTATTTTAGTTTGTTATTAACAATAGATAATTAGAAAGGATAGTAGGATTTCGGACATTGGCCATCATCATATATTACAAAAGTGTAACACTACATTTATATGTTACCTTTTGCTCTTGGCTCTTGTGCAGTAACATTGCTTGGGTTCATTTTATCCAGTCTGGATTCCATGCAGTTCGTCTAACAGGTATCATTTATTAGATGTCTTTGAGAGGCAGTCCCTGTCATACTATTTAGTTTACTGATTATTACCCTTCTCTTGAAGTCAACTTAAAGCAGCATAAATATTATTTTAAATCCTTGTTATTTAATTCCGAATCTCTTATAAAGATACGTATGCCAACTTTATTGCAGTTCTTGTATTAAACATGCCAAAAAATAAAAATAAACAATTTTCAGATGGAGCTGTTCAATGATGATGTCGATGGAAGAATATTTAGCAATAACGACATTGTTTTATTGAAGGGAAAGGCCATAGATTGTCCTGTACACTGCACTAAAAATTTACAGTTCCCAGGTTTGTACTGTTATTCAATAGTTTATTATCGCATATATGTATAGAAGATCTCTTTAAAAAGTGATCATAAATTGAAGGAGGATATTGATTTTCAGTTCTTAGGCTTAGACGGCCTGGCCTGATAATCTAAATTTATATTGGCATTAGTATAGTAATCCAAGTTATAGCCTTTGTTAATTCTGTCATCTAAGTAAGTTCACACTGTTTTAAACATTGCTAACATAATTAATCTTGAGAAATTTTAGCTTTACTGTGTAGAGTTATCTCATGTCTACATGAAAATTTTAATTAGACGCTTAAAAATCAAATGATCCAATTCCATTTACTCATATTTCTCTCTGAAATCTTTTATTATGACCGCATATTCATTTAAACTACTTTTTAAATATTGATGGTCTTCCATGTATTCTTGAATTATCTGAACCACCAGGAAACCTGAGCTTTGATAGGGTCTCACCTTTATAACCCTATTTAACCAAGTGAATTAGATGGTTTTGCCCTGAGCAAAATTTTTTATCACATTTGTGCTTCAGAAAACGTTTTAATTTTGAGGTTTTTGCCATAAAAGCAGCTTCTGTGTTATGCAAGACCTTTACTGCATCTGAGCTCAGATGTGATTGCCACCTAATGCGTTGATTTTATTAAAGTAATGTGCATCCCCACCACAAATTACACTATCAAGAACGAGTGTGTTGCTGGTAACGAACTCTGTGTGGCGGCCAGGCTCATAGCCTCATGGATAAACACTGCATTTTAATACAATTATATTGAATACTTATTGCATAAATTAATATTACTTAATGATTACTAAAACCAGACTAAAAAAATTCATACTGGATGACTTGTACATATATTACAGATGAGTGAGCAAACACATCGTCAACTTTGTTTGAGTGAATAGGAACATAATTCATTACTGCTGTACGTTTATTGTACAGTTTTTGAAGAGTAGGATGATACGTAAATCTATCTCGTCAGTATAGATATACAGTAGAGTCCCGATAGTTCGAGTCTCGATAGTCCGAGGTTCCGTTAAATCCGAGCCAACACATGTAAAAAAATAAAATGTGATATTGACATATTTGTACAACACACTCGAGCGCGTGTCTGTAAACTGAGTGCTAGGCTACTTGGAGAAGCCGGCAGCCTGACTCATCAATGCTACTTCATTTGCAACGCCCCACCCCCACCCTATTGACAAGGCCACGGAACATCGCGCCCCGTATTGTCTAAAAATAAATCAGTTCGTTGCTCATCACGTTCGTCTGCGATACGGTTGTTCTAGATTACGATCGCAGTGCGCTTACCCGTCTGTTATTTACAACGTACAGTAGTTCTGGTCTAAATATTAAGTTTTAGTAAAAAAGTATTTTCTGAAGTGTTTATGTGTTCATTGTACAGTGAACTATGAGTTCAAAAAGTAAAAGAAAGTTTGTACCGATAAAAACAAAACTAGAAGCTCGTAAAAGACTTGATAAAGGTGAAACGTTAAAAAAGTAGCTGCCGAGTACGGAGTTGGTGAAGTGACAGTATGTTGGTGACTGGCGAAGGAATCGCGATAAAATTGAAAAGTTTGCATCAGAAAAGTGTACTAATGAGCGGAAATCTATGAAGAAAGCAGAGTATGAAAAAACTAGCGAGGCCCTATTTTTATGGTTTTGTCAACAAAGAAACAAAGGTTGTCCTATTTCCGGACCTATTTTACAGGAAAAGGCATTGTACTTTCGCAATGAAATCAATGAAGGTGAGGAAGATTTTACGGCAAGTGTAGGATGGCTTGACCGTTGGAAAAAACGTTATGGCGTGAGGCAGTTAGAAATTTGTGGGGAGAAACTCTCGGCGGATTCCGAGGCAGTTGTTCAGTTCTGTAAAAAGTTAAAAAATCTTATTAAAAGTGAAAATTTGACACCTGATCAGATTTACAACTGTGATGAAACTGGTTTGAATTTTAAAACTTTGCCATCAAAAACTCTAGCTTCACGGGAGGAAAAAGCTGCTCCGGGTCACAAAAAAGCAAAGAGAGACTGACTGTGCTAGCCGCTTCAAACGCATCGGGAAGCCATAAATTAAAACTAACTGTCATTGGCAAGTCTGCTAAGCCTCGTGCGTTTAAAAACATGTCTATTTCAACGCTTCCAGCAACTTATACAAACCAAAAAAATGCATGGATGGACAAACAAATTTTTAAAAACTGGTGTTTTAGTGAATTTGTTCCTGAAACCAAAAAGTTTTTGAAGAAAAGCAACCTACCCTCTAAAGCCATCTTAACACTTAATAACGCAGGATCACATCCAGATGAAGGGGAACTGCAATGCGATGGCATACGCACGATGTTTTTGCCACCGAACGTGACGAGCCTCATTCAGCCTATGGACCAAGGCGTTTGTTGCAATCAATGTTTCAAACAATTGAAGGAGAGGCAACCATAAAAGATTTCCTGAAAAGAGTCACAATCAAGGATGTAATTTATTAGATCGCTGAAGCTTGGAGCGAAATTAAACCAGAAACAATCCAGAAATTATGGAAGAAAATCGGAGTGTGTAAAATTGAAAATGATGATGAAGATGACGATCTACCGTTAATAAATTTAATAAACAGACTTCCTGGTTGCAATGGGACAAATGAAACTGATATTGGAGAGTGGATGAGTAGGGACGAACAGTTAGAGACAACAGACGACACCATAGTTGAGATGGTCACAGACATGACAGCTGACGGGAGTGACGAAGAAGAAAGTGTGCAGGAGACAGACCCGGCAATGACTCACAGCGACGGCTACGCGGCACTGGATGCGGCCCTGCGCTACGTAGAGCAGCAAGCAGAGGCGACAGCGGCAGACACGTTATTGCTTCGGCGGTGGAGAGACATGGCTGCCCGCAAACGCTGCAGTGTGGTGAAACAAAAAACTCTAGAGAGTTTTTTTAAGTAAACATTGCATCTTTGGACCTCTGTAAGTAATTTATTGATGCTGGTATTTGTAATAAAAGCATATTTCTTTTGTTTGCCTTCAGTTCTAATTATAACCCAATTTTTCTCAAAGTGTTCCGTATAATTCGAGTTATTCACAATTCGAGGTACATTCGGTCCCATTCACCTCGGATTACCGGGACTCTACTGTATATATTATATATATCTATTTATAATAATTGTTCTAATATTAAGTCTGCAAGTATCCCATTTAGACTAGACAACAGGAACCCAAATGTATCCATAGAGAAAGGAAGTCCCTCTGGCAGAGCAGGAGGGATACTGATCTTATTAAGTAAAATTGGATGCCAAGTCTTTTACTATAAAACCTAAAGTCTTTGGCAAATTTAAAGTCCTTATTGAGTGCATTCATTATCATATTTACAACACAACTGGATTAAAATATAACACCTGTTACAGGAGATGGGTTGTCCATACAATCCTTTGGTATTTTCATTTATGTGTAAGTAATAAATACTATTCTTTACAGTTCCCAAATTCAATTGAGCAGATATGAGAAAAGAGTTTTCTACTCAATTCTGTTCCTACTGTTTAATTAATTAATTCATTGTAGTTGAATTCTTACTATAAAGAACATTTTAAAAGTATCTTTGTTTGTTAAGGAAATGTCTTTATAGAATTGTACATGTAAACAATTAGAATTGTAAAAAAGTTTTACAATTTAACATATTATCATATAATTATCTTGATGAAATAAAGATTCGTTATTCATTTTTAATTGTGCTTTATGAGTCTAAATTAATTGAAATGCACATATAGAAGCAGAACAGAAGAAGGCTTCAACCTTGATGACGTGGTACAAGGAGAAGTTCTTGGTTTCACAGGAGAATGAGGTCACTTTGCTTGCTGACATCACTGAAGAGGGAAAATATCAAGTCTATTGTCAGGTAAACTATTAAACTGAAACTAAATAAGTTTAATCAATTCTGTAGTAAACAGATGCCAGACTTTGGGTCCGCACATGAGGCTTCGTGTCGCCCCATGGTTGACAATATCCTGGCTCGAAGATTTACTCCGATAGTCTGGTGCTTACCATTTTAGTTTTGATATAGAGGTAGTAGAGGTGAAGTATCACCAAACTTTTACCCTCAAGTCAGATCGTTCAAAATTTAATGCATACAAAAGGACACTCACAGAGAGAGAAATCTGATTTCAAAATTAGCGAAAGGAACAGACTCCGCTAAACATTTAGCCGGATAGTTTAGTGGCTAATTTAAATATGAATACGTATTAAGGGGACAATCTTTCATTTTGTAATCAATGGATTTATTATAACATTTCCTTGTACATCTGTACACAAGTAGTCATTTAGCTCTGCAAAAGATGAATTTGGTGTATCAATTTATAGTCTGATTACCTAAAAAAAAGAAAGGCTTTCCAAATACCAAAATCTGATCATTATAACACAGCTTTTCTGCATTTAACCAAGGACTTAAAAAAAAGAGGGCTGAAACACTTAACCCATTCAAGACGTTGGACGGGCAGTTTCCGTCCTTCACTTTGCGCGGCCCAATGACTAAAGACGGGCAGCGCCCGTCCGCTAGACACGACATCGACGTAGTTGAATATATTGCCGATAGATCGCAGAGGCATTCACATTTGCTGCATATTTTGTTCTCAATATTCTAGTCTATGTTTTTCTTCTTCTTCGTTGCTGAAAAACATCTGATATTGCCTCAAATCGTCTTGGCAAAACAGCTTTCTTTTGTTTGTACACAGTCAAGATGGCGTCTCGCGACCGGAATGATGTGTTTGTAAATTCGGATGATTTTGCGGCTTATGTTGCTAATGTTTTAGATGAAAGTGGTGATGAGGAAAGTGACAGTGAACAAGATGACATAATACATGAAAATAATGAAATGTCTGATGGTACAAACGATGACAGCAGTGATAAAGAAAGTGACGAAAACCCACCGGCTAGGCCTTGTGATTTTGCGTGGAGTGTTGGACCAAATACTGTTAGTAAAATGCGTTTTACCGGCAATCATGGAATAAATCCTATCATTTCGAGGCAGTTAGGAGAAAACTGCAGAATGTGCAGCTACCTCCCAGAACAACTGCTGGTAGGCCTCCCGCCTGTGGGGAATCCCCACTGCGCCTTCAAGGAAAGTTTTGGGGGCATTTTATTGAGAAGATACCTCCAACCACCAAAGCCAGGCCCTCAAGAAAATGTAAAGTTTGTGCCTCACAGGGGAAAAGAAGTGAAACAGTGTACCAGTGTAAAAAGTGTCATGTTCCACTTCATCTGGAAACATGTTTTGAGGTGTTTCACACTCAAACCAACTTCTACAGAAGTAAAATAATAATTTGTAAATAGTGTAAATAAATGTATATTTTAAAAAACTAACATTTTGTGTTCATATAATAACAAGGAATAACTAAGGTAAATTTATAATATTCATAGCATGTTATACAGTAAGTGTTATGCAAAGTGCACCTGTTCTTACATGAAAGCATGGAAAATATCCAGTCCTGTGGTCCAAAAATTATAGTAATTTATTCAGTCACTAATGGGTTAATACACTCGCCAATAGGGTGTGTCAGATGTGGAGTGTCATTCTTTCCAAAAAATGTTTGTTTTTCAGTATGTATGTGTGTATAGAAAATATTGTTATTTTAAAACTTGTAAGCAACTGCACTGAAATTTGGTAAACATATTGTATAATTAAGTTAATTCTGTAAAGTAAAAATATTTGATCAAAATCGCAACAGTTTTCAGTAAAAGTTTATTAATGCAACTCATGTAGGGACATGACAGAAAGCATAACCAGATCCTGGTGTAACAAGGCAGGCTTCCTTGGTAACATGGGGTAGGAAAGTTTTGATTCTGATATTGGAAGAATAGAATAGTATTTTTATACATAGATTACAATATAAATTTGGCAAATTTTTTCAGTTAAAAAAATTTGGTATATTTAAAATTAGTTGAAGACGTTGAACTTATCTGTTTAAACTCAAGATGAACAAACCCTTTCCTTTATAATGAATTATTTGTTTTTATTAAAAACAAAACAAAGTTTTAAAATTATTACAAAACAAAGTTTTATTCAGATTTAATAATAAAATGTGTGCAATGAGATACTCAGGTAATTTATTTTGAACTTATATGCTGCAAATAATTATGCATTTCCAGCTAAACTAGGACTAACCTTCAATATGCAGCAGAGAAGTTACTTTGGTGGGGAAATGGATTCAAATTACATGCATACTACAACATCATTAAAACACATCGAATTTGAATATTGTCAATACCAAAAAATTTATATTTGTCTATCAAGAACAGTTTCAGCGATAGTTTTTGTTGTTTGTTTTCATCATATTGTAATGTATTACAGAGGATAGTCATATTTCACAGGTAGACACAGTGGTTTCGGTTAGCTTGAACCACAGTATACCGGAACATATTAAAAGGCAGGTTGGGTCCCTTCCAATAGTATAATAGTAATAATGTAATATTTTACAGGTAGTCTCAAAACCAGTTGTGGACAGTAAAAAAGTGATATTACGGGTGACTGATGGCTCAGTGTTGACTGGGTTAAATTGCTGCCCATCCTCTTCAGGGGCTGTCTCTCCTCCAAGCCACACAGTCACTGAAATCCATGTCTTTAGGCAAAATGATGCCTATGCTTTGCTGAAGGTTTGTTGGGTGTAATACATAACATGAGTTATAAGATTATAACAATATTTTGTGTCACCTTAGTTAGCAGTAAGATCATCTGCAGACTTAAAAGCATAATAACATATATTCATTTAAATCTAGTAGAAAGTAAAAACAACACTTTTCCTAATGTATTTTTGTTTTTTGGACGAAGCCTTTCTAAACCAAAGGTTTCATTCAAAGTCAAAGTAAAAAAATCTTAATTCGTTTTAGTTACAATGATATAACATTTGAATAGTGTCAGTTTAAACTAGCTAAAAACTAATATAAAATAAGCGTATAATAAAACTAAAATAAAACTACCTGATTTGAAAATCAAAATATTCATCTAATGAATATAAAGCCTTGTCCATCAAGTCAAGTATGCTTTAAGCTTTCTTTTAAATATTTTATGTTCTGTTTCTTGTTTGATAGCAAGTGGAATTGATTTTAAAAATTTGGATCTAATGTATGTTGGTTTTTTTGTGAAAAAAATTTAGCCTATGGTGAGATATTAAAATATCATTTTTATTATGTATATGACAAATGAATGCTGTTGGTCATACCAGTATTTCAGTTTTTAATTTTAGAACACATAATTGTATCCATTTTATATTGACCATAGGCAGTTAAAATGTTCGATTCCTTAAAATATTCTTTCACAGAATCATTTATTTTTAGTCCTAACATAATTCTCAGAGATTTTTTCTGTATCCGGAGAATTTCATCAAGATTTGATTTTTTAGTAGCACCATACAAACAGAGGCCATATGCAATATAAGAGTGTATATAAGAGAAATGATTGTCCTCATTGTATCAGTGTTACAGATGAAAAACATCTTTGTCAAAGCATAAATTTAATTTTGTAATCAACATTGTACGTGTTGATCCCAATTGAGATTTTCATCAATAGTCAGACCTACGAATTTGGTACTCTGATTTTTTATTACTAGTTAGTTATTTACTATAATTATTGGCTCAATTATTTCCTTTTTTTGTTGGGTTTTAAAAGATATATAATTTGTTTTATTTGTATTTAATTTTAAATTGTTTTCATTTAAAAAAGAATTAATGTTATTCAATTCCAAATATGAAAGCCTCTGTATCTCATCTACTGAATTAGATGATAGTTTGAGGTTTACATCATCTAATCCAACATCGTCTTCTGCGTATAACCAAAGGTTTTCCTGGGGAATGTGTTTCAAACTAAGATATATATCTTTCAAGTAACACAAGAATAGCAATGGTCCTAAAATTGATCCTTGCGGAACTCCAAAAACTATTATTTTAAGTTGGAGGATACTCTCGAGATTTTATTTTGTAAGGATATCGAAGGAATTTCTACATATTGAAATCTATTAGTAAGATAAGATTGAAACCATTTTAAATTTATTTGAATTTATTCCTAAACAATTTAATTTCTTAATTAAAATTGAGTGGTCTATGCTATCGAAAGCCTTTGAAAGGTCCATAAAAATACCTAGCGCATGTTCCCCTTTATCAACAGAATCTATTATTGACTCTAAATATTCTACTGCTGCACTTATTGTCGATTTACAAGTACGGAATCCATGCTGGCTATCGTCTAATAGATTATGTTCCTCTAAAAGTGCCATTAGCTGAGAGTGAACGATTCTTTCATAAATTTTAATGTTGAGGGAAGTAGAGATACAGGACGATAATTTGACATTTATTTTTTGTCGTCCTTTTTATGTATCAGACAAATTTTGGCTATTTTTAATTGATCAGGGAAGATGCCACATATAAATGACGAATTTACTAAATGTGTCAGTATTTCACACAAATGTTCTTTAGCAGATTTCAAAAGTATAACTGGTAATTCATCAATTCCACTTGAATAATTATTTTTCAGTAAGCTTAATACATTATTGACATCCCTAGCAGTCACAGGTTTAAATCTAAAAGTTGGTTTTCTTAAATTATCATTTGAAAATTTGTTAAAATGTCTTATCAAGGCAGACATGCTGGAGACTATGTTGGCTATATAAATCAACCATATTAATTTACAAAATAATCATTAATTAAAATTGTTCCCAATGTCTGTAGGGTCTGTTAATGTTGTATTCCCTACTTTAATTTTAAAGTTATCATAATGTTTTTGATAGTTTTAGTTTCCTACTTCAGAGTTAATTATACCCCATACTGTTTTTTACAATATTTTTCCGACTTGTGAACCTTATCATTATAATATGTTTTTTTGTTTGTTTCATTAATATTTTTCCTATAATCCATCAGTTTTCTTTTCAATTTTGTGTATGTGTCTTAATCTTTAGATTGTCTAAATTGTTTACTTAATTGAACCAGGTTGGTTTTTTCTTCTTTTAACGTACATGTTATCCATTTATTAATTGAATTTCTCTGTTTAATTGTTTTCATGGGTAATGATTGATTGAAACAGAATTTGAGTAAGTCATCAAATTTATCATATTTTTCCTCAACTGAACAAAAATATACATCATACCACGATTCTTTTGATAACAAATACGAAAAAGTCCATAGATTTTCTTGCGAGTAACAACGTTTCTGAACAGTTGTAAAAGTGCTATTACTTACGGTATGTTCTGGGCATCCGAATTCCAGAATTTGTCCATCATGATCTGAGAGACATGTTACACATCCTTCTACAGAAATTAGAGTTGGTAAACGCTTTTTGGCAAAGAAATTATCAATAGCAGTTTCTGAAACGTTTGTTACTCTAGTTGGAAACTTGACTAAATATTCCATATTATGACTAACCAACATGTTTTTCAGCGTTGTATGCTCTATAGAATGAACTAAAATATTTATATTTGTATCTCCAGCACAAAAAACAGAGTAATCTTTATATAATTTGATTAAATAATTTCGAAGTTGACTTAATTTATCCAAAAATATGTTTACACAAGATGCTGGAGATCTATATAAACCTACCATAATAAAGTTATAATTCCTTATATTATTTGTCAGGTGACTTAAGTGTTGGTTTTATTAACTACTAGTTTTAAATTGATTTGAAATTGCTACAAGAATCTTCAATTGACATACATTTCAATATTGCATGATAATTCATTTCTACATAGACAAGAACGAGTTCTATGACGATTCATTTCCAAGCATGGAATTTGGTCGAGCGTAACTGACACCTATCTCTTAGTAAGGGTGACACCATTTTTTTCAACCAGGGAGTGTAAAAATTGTTTTTTTGTATGATGACTGTCTGTCTACCTGACCACAGGAGATCTTGAGAATGAGATGAGCTGTATACTTGAAATTTTGTGTGCAACCTTAGTGAAGCCTGTTACACGGCTTGTGGCGTGGTGAAGTCATAATTCTTTTGACGTCTCTCAGATGTCTATGTGTGTAGACATTTCACATATGATGTTAACAAATCTAAAAGAAAACAGCTTTATTAGGGGTTTTTATTGTTAATTTATTGAACAATTTATGAAACTCCAAATGTTATCAAAATAGTTTGGGGGCCAAAGTTCAATTCCCAAAATCTTTTACACTTCAAAATTATTTAAATTTTGGAAATTAAAAAATGTTTATAACTAAAAAAATTAAATCAACCATAAAGTTTACATTACTCTAAATTAAAGGTAGAAAATAACAAAATTTGGTTAATTTAAACGTTAGCTCTATCTCAAACGGTTTTTGTTCTGTAAGCAAAAAAAACTATTTCAATACTTAAATTTTGACAATGTCATCCATCCCATATTAAAATGTAAATATATCACTTGAACATATCCATTTCTTGAATGTATTGAACATTCCTAAATAAAATTAAATATAACTCCCCAAATTCAACATTTAGCAATAATAATAAAGGAATAATTATTATAACCAAAACATTTGTCATTAGATATGATGTAAAATATTTGTTTCATCAAATAAATACAATTTAAAAAGGAGGAAAGAGTTCATCTTATACGAAGACTGGTTGCCTAGATTTTAATATTAGCTGATATGTGATTTCAACACTCCTTAAATTTATTAGATTTAAAATCGGCTAAGGAACTGGTTTTAAAATGAGAAATTCTCTTTAGGTTAAAGCAATCCCTTAAATAATTTTGGTTCAACTATATTGAAAATTCAAAACAACCAATATTTCAATCTTTATTATTGTGTGAGGTCTTTTGATAGCAAGGCTATATTCAACAGAAACTTGACAAAAGTAAATACTTTTGTGTTATTATTTATATTTAAATGTAAGAAGATGTTTTTAATTAATTCAACTATAAACTTTCTCTTTTATCAGACTTTAGTGGAAGTGACAGTCACAATGAATCATATTAGTTATATAAATATTTGTAAATGAATATCAGAGTTTTAACATTTTGAAGTATTTATTATATAAAACTCCATTCGTCACACGGCACACATTAAGTTGAAGGCCCATTTCTTCCCAAGCTTTTATCAATGTGTCTGGCGTAATTGTTGCAACAGCTGCTTCTAGCAGAGGCACTACACACAATCCTTTATGAATTCCCAAATGTAGAAATGACATGGCAAAACAGTTCTGTCATTAGGCCCCCTTGCGACCAATTCATCGGTCGGGTATAGCGGCATTCAACCAATCGCGTACTGCCAGTCAGCCAGTGCACCATAGACTTCTCACCTAAATATGGCATAAAAAACATTCAATTTAGGGAAATCTTACTGCAATTGTATCATCTCGTGAGGGATTTTTGATCCCCAGGTTTGTACATTGTGTGAGTGTTCACATCTCCACTGAGGTGAAATTTTGATTCATCACTAAAAACAACATAATCCAGAAAGTCTTCATTGTCATGCAACATTGTTTGCAAAATTAGGAAGTAAACCGTAGTCTGCAGGCTTTTTAGAGCCTATAACAACTGAAAACGAAAAGGACGTAGTTGTAAGCGTTGAAAGCGGTAAAGCTTTCCAAACAGTCATCACTAGGATTGCTAATTAACAACTAGTCTTCCAAGCTGATTTCTGTGAGCTACATGTGGAAGTCTCTCACTCGCTTAACACTCTCTTTACTAACTGTTGGCCGTCGCGTACTCTTCCCTTTGAAAAGGCAACCGCTATCTTCAAACTGATTATACCATCTATGGATGTTATTATCATTTGGAGGATCACAGCTGAACTTTATACAGAACACAAGTTGCACAGTTACTACAGATTCGGTCATTGCAAACTGCAGAAACCAAGAAGCCTTCTGTTTACGAGTCGCTATATTTGCTACTAGCGCTTTCTCACGGATGCCAGACGAAACATTGCATCTGCATGCGCATGGGTAACAACAAACAAAAACTGTTTGAGTTGCACTTTGATTTGATGTATGAAATGTTAAGATATATTTAAAAAAAATTAAAATGTGTTAAAACCCTGATGTTCATTTATAAACACCCAGTTCCTACAAATATTATTTTGCAAGGAAATAAAACCAGTCAGGAGAGGTGCACTCAGGCACATCTCCTGTAATATTTTTGTATTACATTGTAAAAAATAAATATTTTTATTAAAACCTACAAGTAATAAAAAACCTAAGGCCTAACTGTTAAAATTTATGAAGAAAATTTGATTTTTATAAAGGAAGTAGGTTAATTAGTTGTGTGTCCTTTCCAATCCGACTTGGTAAGTTTTATTCGTAAGCATTACTACTTTTATTTTTGAGAATTTGTTTACTTTAACAAAACTATTTGAATATGTTAGTTCAAACTATTTAAATATGTATTTAAAATTAATTTTTCAGGCTGGAACGTTTGTCTTGTTACCAGAAGTAAAGGCAACCAGGTTTGATGCTCTGAGACTTTTGATTAACACTCCTACATTTAAGGTATTGGATGATCAAAATGAAAAAGTTGCTGAAATCAAAAGGTAAACATATTATTTATTTATAAAATTATTCCTGGCAAACCATATATATATATATATATATATATATATATATATATATATATAAACATATTGTATTACTAAATTGTAATAATCATAACGCGAAGTAACATGACAATACTATGAAACTTTTTGATTACATCTGTTGACGTCATTCATATTCTTATTATGCAATTACCAATTAGGGTTTATTTTTAGTGGTGTCTCTCTCCAGCAGGCCACACAAGAGTTAAAGATTGGCCTGACTGCACTTAAGAGATAGAAAAATGTAATATTGTTAGGAGATACAAATGATAATATAATAACAACCAATGACTAAAACAACTTTAGAATATGAGTCTTAGCAGACTTAGGCTTCAATGAAGGTATATGGGACTTGACGAGGAAAGAAATTAGATTAGGAAGTTTAGTCAAGTTGTGCATTACTCATATATGTATATATATAATTTTTTGGAGTGTTTACTGGATTAATACAAATTAAAGTATCTGATCACTACCCTATATTGGCTAGGATGGAACTGGCTGGAGGAAAAGAGAGGGATGGAAGAGCTGAGTATATTAGAAGGCTAGATAAAAAACAAGAAATTGACAAACTAAAAAAAGGAGTAATGGATATTGGGCAATTACCTAAATGTAAATTAAGGCTTTTGTACACTTATTAAAAATTTTTCAAATATTTATGAAATATTTGTGAGGCTATGTTCACCGACACCGCCACTGGGTCTCTTGTTATCAGATCTGTAACAGGAATAGCAGTTATATGTTTTGAAAGTAACACACTTACTCTAGGGTTTTCAATTTCGATCATATATGAGATTACCTACCTAAGTCGTTAGTCCTGTGATGTAACCTCTGTTGATCCAAGGTTCCTGGATTAGAGCGATGTCCAGGCCTGTTATGATAAATGTATGACACACATACTTACGCCTTTTTACCACTTTCCTGTAGTGGTTCATTCCTGTCCTTCTTGGAGTATTTGGGGGACAGATAATCTTTTCAGAGTGAGTCCCTTCTTCAGGAAGAGGGAGCAAGTTAGTGTATCTTTTTGCACTGCTGAATTATCCTCAGGAATAGACCTCTCGGTTAAGGTATGTACAGATTTATCTGATAACCTTGCGGTCTCTTCCACTTCCATCTCGTCAACGGTGTTCTTTTCTTTGTTAATGGTCTCAGATTTTTCTGAGGACTCCTCTACCTTTTTGGGTTTCTCAGTGTTTCTCTGGTGTTTTATCTTCAGTCATAACTGAATTTTTTCAGTATCTGATCCATGGACCCTCCTTCTCAAGCTTGTTTGCTGTGGCACAATTGACTGCCAGGTTAAGCAGCACTGATTTTTCCTTCATCACTTCTATGCAGAGCATTCCATTCTCCAATCGTTAGCTCTTTTTTTGTGCTTTCAAGAACTTTTATCTTATAGGTGGATTTATTTATAATGTTTAGAAAGTAGGTATTCACGATTCTTACACGAGGAATTTCTCCCTCTGGTACAATCCTCAGACTCGCCCCCTCCCAAGGCTTACAGGAATCTTGCTTTCCTTTCAACCATTCAGCTGTGTTGTTGCTCTCACATGTGAAAATCAGGATTCCATGTCTCCTGTTGATCTCGTAGAAGCTTGGATAGTTAGGACCCTCCTGTTCTTCCACGATCGCCTTCAGGATAAACTTCTGCACTTCTCCATTTGTTTAGATGAGAATAGGGTTTCTGGAAAATCAGAGTGTAATATTCCCACCCTATTCTCATCTGAACAAATGGAAGATATGTTAGGAATTAGTTGAGTTGAAAATTTTGCTCAAACGTGATTGGCCACCGTTTTGAATTTTTTATCGGTTAAGATTGACTAAAGAACTTATTCAAGCTATGTGCAAGAACTACCTTTGTTCCAAGTTAAGCCTGGACATAAAAAAATTAAGGCAGCTATCGTGTTAACAAACTTGAGTTATTACATTACCTAAGCCTATACATACATATATATGATTTTTGGATTATAATAATTTTGAATTTTAGGGTTCATGAATGGAGAAAATGTGAAAAATCTGCTGGAAATTCTGTTATGTGGGCGATAGAAATAGACTCTATGAATGAAAAAATGAAAATAATGAAAAATGCCTTTATTAAAGAGGCGAAGTAGGCCTGTCAAGTAGTAATATTAATATACTTAACTCATATTCATGAACGTATGAAAGATAAAGAAAAAAAAAGAAAAGCATCCAGGTGCGGATCCTCCTCTCAGTCCAGTGATTTGCCGTGCAACCTCTTGTTCAGTCATAGTGAGTATTGTGAAGTCCGTGTTCAATCTAAAGTCAGAGTCTCTCACCACTGGGTTCCCACTTACAATGATATCGTCTGCTAACTTTTTACCAACAGATGAAAAAAACGTATTGAAATCATTACTAACTTGTTTTAATATTTTTTTGTTATTTGTAGTCGTTCCAGGAAGAAAATTTTTTATTGGAAATGCGTCTCTAATTTTAACCCTCCCGGCCAATTCATTCACTATTTCCCAAAACAATTTTGCATCTCTTTTTTATTCATTCAGTTTATTCCTGTAATACTGCTGCTTTGCGTATTTCAAAGTGTTGCTCAAATGCTGCCTAAGGTTTTTAAATTGGTTACGTAATTCACAATTAAAAGGTTGCTTTTTAAGAATTTTGCTTATTTTATCTCTTTCCCGTATAGTGCTTATTAGGTCGGTTGAAATCCATGGCTTGAGTTTTTCTTACGTGTAACAGGATTATTAATTTGTTTTTTTGAACTTGATAACGCACCTGAAACAATATGAGCAAAACTATTTGCACACTCATCTGTATCACAGCAGTTTAGTACAGGTTCCCAGTGAATATTAGTAAGATTGTCGGCGAACAGTGCTCGGTCTATGTACGTGATGGGCGGTGAGGGGGTGTCTTGGGCAGCACTGCCGAGCGCAATACTAAGTGCGGTGCTGTAGTGGTCTGTAGCACTGCTGTCCGCACACCCCGCCAGTCGTCGTATCTCACAAAGATATGGTCCAAGCAGGTCGTGCTGTGATCTGTCACCCGAGTAGCTCTGTCCACACATTGTAAAAGTCCGTGGCCAGTGAGGCAGTTCAAGTATTTATCTAAAATGTCGTTATTTGTAAAAAGGTCTATGTTGATGTCTCCCAGCATAATGCATTTTTTGTTGTGTTCTAAGTTCATATAATAGTTGTCGAGAGCTTCAATAAAACTGTTTACATCACTGTCAAAAGTTCTATATATTGCTAAAAAGTTAAAGCAGGGATGCTACAGGTCAGGGAAATCAGGGAAGTCAGGGAAAAGTCAGGGAATTTCGACGTTGGTCAGGGAAAAATATAAAATCCCTTTACACAAATAAACTTACTGCCGCTGTGCCGAGTCCAAGCCTGCAGACGTGGCGCATATTTTACTTCTGTGTTGTAAATTATCATTTAAGTCAATCTTTTTGTACGTATTAAACTGTGTTCACTTTATTTTTTGCTTTTTTTTATATTTGCCACCCTGTTAGCCTCAACACCGCTTTTTTCCACCCGTTAATTGCCAAAAACCCTGGGGATTGCGTCAAAAAAAGTCAGGGAAAAATGAAAAATTTGGTCTGGAAATCAGGGAAAAGTCAGGGAATTTCATTATTGGACTCCTGTAGCAACCCTGTAAAGTGCTTATTATAGTAAGTAAAGTCAAGTGAAATTCCATATACGTCTCCTAAGGTTATTTGTGATGCTGTCACTGATAAGCGTTTGTCTACATATACAATTACACCGTAGTTCTGGTTTCGTCTTTTGTCCGTCAGTACAAGGTCAAACCCATCTATATTCACCCCCTCCTCACCTTCCCCCAGCCAACATTCTGTAAAAACTATAATATCTAATTTGTCTACTAATAAACTTAAATACACTGATAAATGGCAAAAATTTTTTGAAAAGCTTCTAATATTTCAATGGAATACATTTATATGGGTAAGTGTACTATCCCTGGGGAAAGAATAAAAATCTTTATATTCATCTATAGCCTACAATCTATTTCAGTGCATATAACTGGAAGAATGACATCATCATTATTGTCTATCATGCCTTTTCTATTATTTATTGACAGGCTGCCTGCCCGCCCAACCACTTTTTATTAAGAATACATTTTTAACACTAATAATTTATAAAAGTTAATTATATCTAGAATATTAATAAATAGTAAATAAATATTGGCCATACAGTGTTTTTAAATCAAGCGAGCATTTGTATAATTAAAAGTCGACTACGATTGAAAATGAATTACTGTTTCTAACATTATATAACTGATAAACGGTCTTAACATAAGTGAATTTAAGTTGATATATTTGATACCTTAAAAGATAAAAATTTTAAATTAATTAACATTTAACAAAACTAAATAACGATAACGAATTATTCTTTATAATATTTTTATCTACTGGCTTGGTCAGTTTATACAGTAATAAAACAACCATTTCAAATGATGTTATCATGACCATATTTACATATTTGGTATGTGATACTTCCATTTTACTTATAACTAATGAAGGGAACCAATTTAACATAAATTCTACTACTCCCCTCAAAAGTATTAAAATTTAAACCTCAATATAAAAACTACCAATTTAATTTAATATTAATATTTCTGCATTAGTAAAGAAATTCCTACTTTACCACAAAATATATTGTTTGGCCAATCAAGATATTTCAAAAACAGTGTACTTAAGATTTTTATTATAACTATTAAAATAAAAGTAACAGCTGCTGCATTTAACAATAAATTCTTGTTAAAAATAATCAAAACAAAATCAAGGACATATTATATTAAGATTAATTGTGCTGAGTAAAATAATGGACACACACACACACACACACACACACACACACACACACACACCCATACATACATACATACATACACACACATTCATACATACATACATGTACTCACGTACATATACATACTTATTTTACGCGAGAGAGAGAGAGAGAGAGATGATTTTTCTCCCGATTGCAGCAAAAATATTGAATGCTATTATTATTTATTGATTAATTTATATTTTAAATATATATTTCCTATATACTTGTATTCATAACATTGTATTTTAGCATATTTATGAAATGATAACAAAATATGAAATTAAATATAATATAACTTAACGTCGATTCCTTATTTGGAAATTGTTTAAAAACTTTGATTTACAGTATATTTATGAAATGAAAACAAGAAATGAATGTGATATAATATAAACTTAACGTCGATTCCTTCTTTTGAAATTATTTTAAGCTTTGATAGGTAAATGTATGCATGAAACTATTACTCTTAATTGAAACATAAAAATAACTAAAAAATAACTTTATCTGGTGTAGCTTATCCTGCTTACAACTAAAAATTTTACAATTAACTGAAATTACTTACTAAATAAAAGGTTTTTGCCGAAAAGGGTCTCACTTTCCTATTTCGGTGGCGTATTTTCCCGTGACTGGGGCTGACGGTCTTGTAGATGGTCCAGTTCTCGGAGGCTGTGGAAGATCTGTATGGCCCGCGAGGTATGTGTTTTTCGGACAAATACCTTTCCATCCTTGCACCATGCGTAGGTCAGCGTACCAGCTCTTACCTCGGCTTTCCCGCGCTGCAGCAGGGCTCTGTTGTGCCGAGTCAGATGTTCATTAATAAAACTGGTCCCGGATTGAACGAGGCGTGCAGGTCCGTCGTCTGAATATTCCTCTTCTTTTTCGCCGCCTCCAACCATTCAGTTCTCATGGATCTCAGGGCGAACCGGACTACGATGGATGGGTGGAAACGTCGATCTCGGGGCACTGGAAGGCGGTGGGCAGTAGATATGTCCCGCTTGTCATATGGTACTCCAATTACTCTCGCCACTGACTCCAGAACCGCGTAAACATTTTCTCCTCTTGACTGCGGGACGCCATGAACCTCAATGTTGTCCATCCTCGAGTATTGCTCGAGATCAGCGATGCTCCACTCAGCGTTCTGCAGCCTGATGTGCATGGCAGCATTCTCCTTCCTCAAGCCGTCACACTCTTTCTCTCAGCTTGACGTTCTCATCTTCCACCGCAGCCAGTCTTGTCATTACTAATGCGAGAGAGTCCTGAACCTTTGTCATACTTTGTTCGAGACTATTGAAGCTCGTCTTGAACAGCTTGTTGTCTTCTGCTATCTGTTTCTGAATGGTCTTTAGTATGTTCATCACGGACGCTTCCTCTGAGTCAGACTTACTTCCCACAGAAGACGAGTCCTTTTTACACTCCTCACACTGCCACGACCCACCACTAGAAATTAAAGCTTTAAGCTTAGCGACAGTTCGAATTCGGCAGCATCCAGGATGGTACTCAGCACTACAATCAGAACACGTAACCACCTCAGACGGATTGGATAGTTCTTCTTTGCACTTAGAGCACACCATTTTCATAAGGAAAAATTTTAAAGAAAAACCCAATATTAATAGAATAGTATATATCAATATTATATAACGAGTAGGGTCGCGACAGTACAGGTCGGAACGGGCAGGCAGGCAAAACACACACACTACACTATCCGCTTGGAGCACTTATCTGTGTGACCTTCCAGCTCGGCTGACTGATAACGACTGAACTAAGAACTTGTAAAATCAAGAAATAATTTGACACCTCTTTGAATTAAGACCTGATTAATCTCAGAACATTGTATTTTATGCGACGTGATCCATGGACTGACATAAGATTGACATATGTTTGCGAGCCCTATCTGATGCCAGTTGCCTCCAGTAGTGTAGTGATGCTTATCTTGGTTAGTTAAGCATCAACCCCTGTGTGTCTCGGCAACCCCCAAGCATGTAACAACCCATTGAGCAGTTAAAGTCGGCCCAACGATCATCTCGGGCCTCAGCCACTATACAAGCAGTAGAGGCCGCGATACAAATGGTGTTTTTGTGTTTAAGTTATATTTAGCCAACAAAATGGGTCTTCAAATGAGGTTTCCCAACTCTTGTTCTTATGTGAATATAGCATTTAGAAAAGACATTTGTCAGATTAATTGTGCAGGCCCAAAAATGTACAGTGTGTTCACCCTATAAACTCGCTTAGAGTTCAGTTCGGTGAATATTATCATCTGTTTGATGGATAATAGATGATAATAGATGAAATTGATGATAATAGATGCAACTCGGTTTCTTTAAGTATACCAGAATTTTAGTTCAATTTTTACCAAGCCTGATAAGTCATCTTTTGGAGAAGAAAATGGTGGGTTTGTGACAAGTAAAGCCGAGATGGGGGCGTTTGGGTTGGGTCCTACTTGATGCACAGCAGTGACAGAATGAGGTAAGGGCTGAGCTTCATGAACTTGTTGAATTTATTGAAAGACACAGAGGTAAAAACTAAGGAGTTTAAAATAGATGTTAGCAACAAATCATCACCGAATTTTACACATGGTTAGAGATGAAATTTTTCAGACCACCGCAGCTTCATGGCATTTCCTAAAAATACAGCTGGTGACGATTTCACCTTTCTACTTGGCATAGAGGTTAGATACAGTAATGGTGAAAATGGTCTAGAGAATTGGAAATTTTCTACTGGGAAAATCAAGAGGAAACCGGAAATTTGAAAACAGGTCTTTAGTGGTCACTCTGCAAATGTGTTAATACAACAATACAGCAACACTAACTTGCCAGATAACAAAATACCTCTCAATAAGTTTGAATTAATGAAACTGAAGTATTGATTATAATTCAGTGGAACCTGGCTAATTCGAACTTCTATAATTCGAATATTTATATTGGTCCCTAGCATTTTCTATATAAGTAATGTAAAAATATCGTGGTTAATTTGAAGTTTATTTTGGATAATTCGAACTTTTTATTCGAACCCGATGGCGATTTTAAAGTGGAAAGATTCGCGAAAAGACGCTGCACTCTTTCTAATCGCAAGGCACTTGCTTCAAGGCCATTGGACACAGATCTAGCCACCCTCCCGCCTGGCCAGCCAGGCTCGGCCCTATGCTTCCGCTCCTATAGTTTTGTAGACGTGACTCATCGCGACTGGCACAAGCTGCGCTGCCTGCAAGACCACTCCACTCCTCACCAGAAAAACAAAAAGTTATCTTGTTTATTGACAACTGTATTGCGCACAACACAATTCCAGTAATGGAAAATGTTAAAGTAATTTTTTCCCTGCCAATATGACTTCGGTTGTCCAGCCTATGGACCAGGGGATCATAAAAAATCTAAAACAGTTTTACAGACATTTATTGGTTGAGTACATACTGACTGAAGATTGTAACGCCCTAAAAATCAAGTTAGACATTCTTCAAGCCTCTCGCATGTGCAAGAAAGATTGAGACAAAGTAACGCCCGAAACGATCAAACATTGCATTAAAAAAGTTGATTTTGTAAAAAAGGAGGACGACGCCGAAAAAGCCAAGGACATTATAGCAGAAGCGGTACCTTCAGTTGAGGGCTGGGAGGACGTCATTACTAACCCTGCCATTTCGATTGAAGATTTTGTCAACGTGGATGAAGATGTTGCAGTATGTGGTGAGATAACAGACGAGGAGATCATCGCTGAAGTGCTCAACAATAAACAAGATGGTGACATGGCATTGGGTGACGAAGACGGCGAGTCATCAGTTAGGGCGGAAATAAACGTTCCGAGTGCGGCTGAAGCAGCACATCACATCATGGAACTTAGACGTTTTTTGAAAGTAAAATTGACGTAAGTGAGACTATTTTCAATTCATTGAATATGGCAGAATCTTTTGTCACTTCTGAAAGACTTAACTTTAGAAAACAAGTGAAGATTTCCGACTTCTTTCGAAAAAATTAAATAATATTATACTGTATAATGTTCCTTATCACCATTCAACTGGTTTTCTTTTATTCATAAACATATACTGTAATTGTGTATTTTTTAGATAATTCATGATTTAATTTTGCACTGTTTTACCATACTTTGCTTAATTGAAATGCACAGAAAAACATACATTTACAACCATTCATGTTATTTTCAATAAAGGTTTTCAGCAAAGATGTGAAGTGTCATTATTTTAAGCCTTTAATTCTTAACTTTTTTAATTCGAATTTTTTTATTGGTCCCTTGAGATTTGAATTATCCAAGTTCTACTGTAGTAATTATTACTGATTAGCATATATTGTAATATTATATTAATGTAATATTATAGTTTATTCTCAATAAACCCTTTATACTCAGAACATTGTGGAGCTCAAGCTGATTTAGGACTACTTTTGGGGCTCAAAACTGACCCTTTGTGCTTGTTAAAAAGAGTAGAACCATGAAAATAATTTTGTTTGTGGATCTATAAATTCCATTTCAGTTTTTAATGGCCTAGGTCTAGTTTTACAAGTACTAATTAACATTTGATTTAACATATTAAATAATTAAAAATTGTTAAAGTAATTAATTAAAAAGAGTAACTTTTTGTTACTTTCACTCTTTAGCTGAAGAGTGAAGTATGCACTAAATTTTATATTTTAATTGTGAAATAAAAAAAATGTTTTAACAATACAATTGGATATGCAATACTCTTGTGACAAGCAAATATCTAACTCACCTCAATAAAAACATTGGCATTACTTCTGTACAAAGGTGCAACACGATTATTGTCAGTGGTTAGGAACAAAATTGTTATAAATGGTCATTGTCAATAATTCTGGTTATAGAGTATTGAACTAGAAAATACCAAACTATGGTAGATTAATTTGTGGTTTAAAGTTTTATAATTTATTATTTTCATATATAAGTAGCTTCAATAACTCATAAGAGGTATGGCTATTAAATAACGGGACGGACGCTGCAGTGGAACGAGTGCGCATGCGCCAACCAACAATGACTAACAGCTGTGTAGTTTGAGACTTCCTCTTCAGAATGCAGTTAGTCTCGTTTCTGTAAACAACATCATTGTGTCATAACCTTCATTTATGTAAGTGTTGTTATTTTGTTTTGCCGAAAAAATGGTTAGCGTAATAATAGAGCAACGAATTGTTATTAAATTTCATGTTAAACTTGGAAAAACCGCTACCGAAACCTATCATTTACTAAAAAAAGTGTATGTCAGTGAATGTTTATCGCGGACTCGTGTTTTTGAATGGTTTAAGCGTTTTCAAGATGGTCGACAAGACGTGGAAGATGATTCGCGGCCAGGTCGTCCTTCAACATCAAAAACGGAAGACAATGTCGAAAAAGTTGCTAATTTGATTCGGTCTGACCGACGATTAAGCATTCGTGCAGTTGCTGAATCTGTACGCATTGATAAAGAATGTGTACGGCAAATTTTACATGACAATTTGAACATGCGAAAAGTGTGTGCAAAAATGGTACCAAAAAATTCTTACGATTGATCAACAAGCAGCTTGTAAAAATGTTTGTACTGACACTTTGAATGCCATTGAAAATGACCCAAATTTATTGGAAAGAATAATTACATGTGATGAATTTTGGTTTTTTACTTATGATCCGGAAAACGAAGCGCCAATCCATGCATTTGAAGACCTCAACTTCACCGAGAGCCAAAAAAGCAAGAATGAGGAAGTCAAAATTTAAAGCAATGATGATTGTTTTTTTTCGACATTCGTAGGATTGTGTACCTTCACTGGGTTCCTGAAGTTCAAACAATTAATCAACATTACTATCTTGAGGTACTTAATAAACTACGTGAAAGAGTAAGAAAAAAACGACCCAAAATGAGGAAGGACAAATCATGGATTTTGCACCAAGACAATGCGCCAGCTCATTCCGCGTTATCTGTCAAGCGGTTCCTGACCAAGTACAGCATCCCAGTGTTAGAACATCCACCTTACTCGCCGGCCCTAGCACCATGCGACTTTTATCTTTTCCCTAAGGTGAAATCTGCGTTGAAAGGTACGAGATTTGAATCCGTAGAAGCTGTTCAAGAAAAAGCGGCAAGACTCCTGAAAGACTTGACAGAAGATGACTTTTCAGCATTGTTTCCAACAATGGAAAATTCGCATGGAGCGTTGCAGGGATAGAGAAGGGGTGTATATTGAAGGTGATAATAAGTAATTATGTTTAAAATGAAAATTAATTTTTTTACAATATCAGTCCCGTTATTTAATAGCCATACCTCGTAATTAATCCTATAATATAACTAAACACCTAAACTTACAAAAATTAATTTACAATTCACAGTGTTACAGTTTTATCAACTCATGGTGTTATTTTTAACAGGAGAATATCTGCGTTGGAGAAGAAAACAGAAAACCCTGATGATAGAGTGCACAACGCAGAGGTCACCAAAAGTCCTGTGAAGGTAAAACACAACAATAAAGCTGTAAACAACAACTCTCCTGACAATGAAACGGATCAGTCTTATGTCACTAGAAGTAAACAAATAAATGGTATCAAAGAAAAACAATTAAAATTTTCCTCTTGTGTCAGTAAATCCTGCATTAACCGTAGAGAAATTGATTCAAAAAAGGGGAAAGACAGCACAGAAATCGAGAACATCACAGTGACTACAGTTGCAAAACGAAGAACTTTATTTAATCCAAACTGTGTATATTTAAGTGATGCAACCTCTGAAGCAAGTGAAGTTGTGGTGGAAAACACTCTTAGAAATAACAAAGACCCGTCTGATGAAGTACAACCTAGCTTTGGAGATCTCTTACAGTTGGTGAAAAATAAGTATTGTTCACCAAGGAAAACGTCGTACCAAAACTCCCCCAAAACCTCACCTTCTATAGAGGTAATGATTTTTGTCATAAATATACAGGATTTTTTGGACCAAATCCTATAAATAATACACTTTAATAAACTGAAGCAAAATGTTTTATTTTTTTGACTTAAAGAGAAACAGTTAGAGAGTATATTGTACTGATGTCTTGTGTTATTATTTACATAAATTTCTAGATATATATTTCTCCTCTGGCATGTGAACACTTACAACACATTTTTTTAATACTTTAATTCAGTGTAATAATCCATTTAAAATCAAGTTGATTTTGTTAAATAATGTATATAGTGGAATATCCATTTCATATAACCTATAAGCTGATTGAATTCATTAATTGAGACCAGGTTTTGATTTCCGGCAAGGTGGCCACCCGACCAGAAATTTAACGGACCAGTAATAAGCTGGGAATTTTCTTGTACAACAAACATGGGCAGCTTATGTAGGCGTAGAGAAACAACTACAAATAATCTCATCATTGTTTAACACTTTGAGTACAGAGTAGTACATTCTCTAAATCTGGAAACCAAATAATAACCTGATACTGGTATTTAATGTGTTATATCTTCACTCTCCTTTAGCTAAACACTACTAATCTTTTACTAATAAGTAGTGCAGGTCTAATTATTTAACCCATTCACCTACTTCGACGGAGCCATTCCGCCGCTACCGCCCCCGCCGCGGGCCCTGCCATACTTCGACGGAGCGCTTCCGCGGCAGTAATAGTTCACTTTAAACTGGACAGATAGCTGCACTAATCAAACTATGTTTCGTTTCTATGGTTACTTGTTTGTTTAGAACAATATTTTTTCATTAGTTGGCTAAACTGATGTAAACAAAGAATAACAGATGGATTTACTCCATATGATACCTGTTGTTGTTAGTGTCCGTAAACATGGCTGGTAATAGGTTATGTGACAGTGAAATAAATCGTTTTATGAACGATTCTAATAATTGCAGTGAAGAATTCAGTACCGGAAGTGATCAATCAGATGTGGAATGGGATCGTGTGACACGGGAACAGTTTGAAAACTCCGATATTTTCGATTCAGAAGAGGAATTACCAACTCCTGACATCGGACCGGCAACTGACTTCGTAGGCCTTGTCAATGCAGATCAATTCTTATGAATATAAATATAAATATGGTAGGGTATATAATATAAAAACGATATAATTGTGTGTAAATATACTATGAAATATACAAAACTCTTTTGGTGTGTGACTTCTAAGGACAAATAAGGTAGGCTACACAATAATAATTCCATTTCAGGTGTTAATTTTGGCAACAAAATATTGGTGGTGGGCAAAATAAAATTTTGATTAAAAATAAATTTATGTTATTACCGGTATGTTATAGGTTATATCTCATAGTAGGTACCTTAATTCAGTTTTTTTTTTTGGGGGGGGGGGGGATGCAGGGACTTTTAAATGGTAGGTAAGCTCAAGAAAAACACTGCTACTAAATTTTTTTAAACAATGATTTACTAGGATTTACTAGAAAGTTACAGCTAAATATCTGCACACCTAAATTATAGGCAAAAATAATGGAATTCCTTGGCCCAACTGTGTGCTAAAATATTAGTAGGTGAATGGGTTAAAGTCATATAATAACCTGATACTCTCTGCTGTGGTAGTTAATGTGTTATATCTTCACTCTCCTTTAGCTACAAATACTACTAATCTTTTACTACTAAGTAGTGCAGGTCTAAGTGTAGAAAGTCATATAATAACCTGATACTCTCTGCTGTGGTAGTTAATGTGTTATATCTTCACTCTCCTTTAGCTACAAATACTACTAATCTTTTACTACTAAGTAGTGCAGGTCTAAGTGTAGAAAGTCATATAATAACCTGATACTCTCTGCTGTGGTAGTTAATGTGTTATATCTTCACTCTCCTTTAGCTACAAATACTACTAAGTAGTGTAGGTCTAAGTGTAGAAAGTCATATAATAACCTGATACTCTCTGCTGTGGTAGTTAATGTGTTATATCTTCACTCTCCTTTAGCTACAAATACTACTAATCTTTTACTACTACGTAGTGTAGGTCTAAGTGTAGAAAGTCATATAATAACCTGATACTCTCTGCTGTGGTAGTTAATGTGTTTATATCTTCACTCTCCTTTAGCTACAAACATTGCTAATCTTTTACTACTAAGTAGTGCAGGTCTAAGTGTGTGGAAATTCATATAATAACCTGATAATGTCTGCTGTGGTAATTAATGTGTTATATCTTCACTCTCCTTTAGCTACAAACACAACTAATCTTTTACTACTACGTAGTGCAGGTCTAAGTGGGGGAAGGACGTCCCATATAATAACCTGATACTCTCTGCTGTGGTAGTTAATGTGTTACTCGTATCTTCACTCTTCTTTAGCTACAAACACAACTAATCTTTTACTACTACGTAGTGCAGGTCTAAGTGGGGAAAGTCATATAATAACCTGATACTCTCTGCTGTGGTAGTTAATGTGTTACTCGTATCTTCACTCTTCTTTAGCTACAAACACAACTAATCTTTTACTACTACGTAGTGCAGGTCTAAGTGGGGAAAGTCATATAATAACCTGATACTGTCTGCTGTGGTAGTTAATGTGTTACTCGTATCTTCACTCTTCTTTAGCTACAAACATTGTTAATCTTTTACTACTAAGTAGTGCAGGTCTAATTATTTAAAGTCATATAATAACCTGATACTGTCTGCTGTGGTAGTTAATGTGTTATATCTCCACTCTCCTTTAGCTACAAACATTGCTAATCTTTTATTACTAGGTAGTGCAGGTCTAAGTGTGGAAATTCATATAATAACCTGATACTCTGCTGTGGTAGTTAATGTGTTATATCTTCACTGTCCTTTAGCTACAAACATTGCTAATCTTTTATTACTAGGTAGTGCATGTCTAAGTGTGGAAAGTCATGTAATAACCTGATACTGTCTGCTGTGGTAGTTAATGTGTTATAAAAGAAGAAAGAAAGAAAGAAACAGTGCTTTATTTGTACAATAAACAAAAACAAAATATTACCCTCAATAATCTTAATAAGAACTAGCTTTAGCTCACTAAAACAAATAAGTATTTATTTATCCTAAGTAAGGAACAAAAATTTGCACTAAATACAATGGTCATTTCGACCGTCTGTCTGGTTAGCACTTCTGTACACTTCTTATAACTACAATTAATAAAAAAAATGTAATTAACCAAAACTATAGATATTTTAAGTTTGGCGATTCAAATAAGGTTCAAAATATCGGAAAAAAGAAAAAGGAAAAAGTAATATTTCACGCGCGCGCCCACACACACACACACACACACACACACACACACACATACAATAATATTTGTTTTTATTTTATTTTGGGATCCTTACAACTGTCATATAAAAGTTTTTCATCTATATTTCAATATTTAAAAATTAAATTCATACACTAAATCCCACCTCGCATTTTTCCACGCATCTCTCATATATTTTCCAAATTGAAGCCAATCCTTTCCATTAAGGTAGTCAAAAAATTGTTTTTTCGCTTAGCACGTTACTCCCAAACCATTTTCTCCGAATCGTTGCCAGAATAGGACAAATACTCACAAAGTGAAAGACCGTCTCATACTCATTCCGGTTACACAAAGAACATACGTGATTTTTATCAGGAATCCAAGGTTTGTAATTTAAATCAACCAGGCCTGCCCGCGCCTTAATTGCCCAAGACATAATATTCATATCATAACAATCTTTCAGGAATGTCTTATCTCCAAGGTCAAGTTTTATTGTTAGATAATGTGGATGATAGACAGACGTACAAGCACGGCCTGTACGTTCCACTCGCCAGCCTGTTCGCATCGCCTCAACCACCCTAGACAATTGGCCCACCAACTCAACGCTGTTGTCAACATTAAAATTTACCTCAATTCCACACTTACTTCCTAAGCTCTTCCACTCCCTGAACCAGAAAATTTTTTTTAATACAATCTCCTTTGCTAATATGTAAGGTAAACGATTTGGCGTCATGCTCCAGATTCTTCCGAGGATAATTTAGATTTAATTGAAGGGTAAAGTAATATAATTTTTCCGAGCCAGTTTCGACAAAAAGTGTGTAATTTGGTGTGTTAAAGGGGAGTCTAAAAAGTTTTTTTCAAAAACATTCTTTGAACTCCCTCAATTGCGTCAAATTCTCTGTATCCCCATACTTGGGCTCCGTAGCACAAAACTGACCTGACAACAGCATTAAAAAGTGTGGAATTTTGCTAACAGAGACACCTTCTTATCTTTTAAAAGACATTCCCAAACTGAATTTATAATTAATTTTGAAACCCTTTGCTTTTTCTTTAAAATGTTGTTTCCAACGATAACTGTGATGTAAATATGAGCCCCAAGTATTTGTATTCATTTACAACCTCGATCTCTGTCCCTTGGTACCGCCACCTCTCAATTTTACTCCGTTTCCCGCCTTTTTTGAACACCATTATTTTTGATTTATTCAAATTTACATTTAGATTCCAATTTTTACAGTAATTTTCTAAATTATTAATTCATACATTGCAAGCTTGTTGCTGTAGGTGCGAGTTAGAATTATATCATCCGCGTTTAAAGCAACATATTCACCCTGGTTTTCCCAAAAATACATTCCTCCACCCAGCAAATCCGGTAAATCGTTAATAATTAAAGAAAATAATAAGGGACTCATTTACACAGCCCTGCCTTAAACCCATTTCAGTTTTAAAAGCAGGCGTCACCCCCTCTTTACACCAAACACCAGCCGAAGTTCCGTTGTACATTTCTCTGAGTATTTTTAGCATGTGAGTCGACAACCCAAGACACGACAGCTTATACAATAGAGAATCAATAAGAATTGTGTCGAATGCAGAGGAAAAATCAACATAAAAACAGTATAATTTGCAATTTTCTTTTGCCAATTGTAAGTTTACCATACAAGTTAAATTAAAAATGTTATCTATAGTAGAATAGCCTTTCCTAAAGCCTGCTTGGAAATTCCGTCAAGATATTTCTCTCATTTACCCATTTTTCTAACCTGTTTAAATTATGCTACAAAATATTTTACATACACTATCTATAAATGATAATTCCCCTGTAGTTCTCTACTACATTGATTTCGCCCTTTTTGTATATTGGAAAAATAAAACAGATTTTTTAAAGCTGTCCGGTATTTGGCCGTTTAAATATATTTTATTGTAAACAGTAAGTAATTTTTCAAGTAGTGAATGTGGAGCGTATTTAAAAAACTCGTAGGGGACTCTGTCGTAACCGGGAGCCTTATCGTCCCTCAGCTTACGCAGTACTTCCCTGACTTCAACTATATCAAGTTCCTTATCTAGGGTTTCATTCATAATTAGTGGTTCTGCGTAGCAGATATAATTTGATAATAAAGGGGGATTTCGCAGGCTCTTGAAATGTGCAACCCACTGGCTCACTGAAATATTTCCCACCACTCTCCCGTTTTGGTTTCTTAAAACTATTTATCGCCTCCCAAAACCCCTTTGAATTCGAAATATTATTCATATTTAAAATAAATACTCTCATAATGTTTGTATTTTTTTATACTGGCACAATGTTTTATACCATTTCCGTTCTCTCCAATGTAATTTAATCGAACCTGATGCGAATTAGTTTTTTTTTTTCTAAATAAATTTAATAACCTAAACACCTTCTTTCTAGAACTGTAACACTCGAAGTCATACCACGGCTGTTTGAAAGTTGGCCGCATCTTTCGTGTATCATCGCGGTGCTTTTGATTGTTTATTGAAATCTTAATGCAATCAATTATATTATTAACATTTACCTGATTGTTGTCGCATATGACTAAATTTAACGCAGACTGACCCACTGCCGTACAATAAAGGTCTTTATTCCTTTCTTCCGATTTTAATTTGGGTAGTAATGGCAACAACTTATTCTTATTATTTATGTTTTCAATTTTTTCACCTTCTTTTCATTTTTAATAAAATTTTAATTGGCAGATGATCCGAACCGGGGTGACAGACAACCTCAAAGTCCCGAATTAAGTGTAAACTGTGGCCAGTCATAAGAGCTAGGTCTAATCACAGAACTGCCCATTGGTCCTACGAATGTGTAATTACCATTCTTATCACTTTCAGATCTTCCATTCAAAACTATCATACCAAAGTCTCCCATTAGCTCTAACAGTTTCTTGCCTTTACTGTTGATTACAGAATCCCTTGAATCTCTCAAATCTGATAAATTATTATTTAAAATTTCAATGACACCCTCAAATGTAAGTTGTTCTTTAGCAATACGCCCCATTTAAATCGCCTACAAGCAAAAGGTTCCTTAAACTATTTGTTTCCAAAAACTTTCTTAATCTAAGAAATTCCATATCCCACTTATTATAATTTAAATATACAGGTAATATAAATAAATCTATATTTTTTGGATCGACATGTATCAAAGAGAAGTTGTCCAAGTATATCAAATTAAGTACATTGAAATAAGGAGATGCTAAATTAATTAAAGTGATTGATCCACCTATGTTGCGCCCAAATTGAGCTTGCCTACTAGCAAAATTAAAATGAACTTTGTATTGGGAAAATCTATTTTAAAATAAACTGTTGATCATTCTCATCTATAAATGTTTCAAATAAAAAGGTAACATCAAATTCATAAACAAATTCTAGAAATAAAGTATCATTTACCTTATTTTTAAGCCCACAAACATTGTAACTCATAATTCTTAAGTCCCTTGATATAATGGTTTGAGAATATATTGGAGGGTTGGCTTCTGATCTTCAGCCACTCCCCGTCACCTGCGCGAAAGTCCGTGTCGACCCTGGCATCCCCGCAGACTCCATGTTGGTAGCAGGTTCTGCCCTTGCAGCCTCCAAACTCTTGTCTTGCACTTTCTTCTGTCTATCATCCTCCCTAGCAAGCCTCGAAAGGAAATCTGTGAGATCATGGTGAATTATGTCCCTCAGCCGCTCAGCTCCATCTCGAGCACCTGCTGCTACCAGCTTACCGTCCTCCCAGGTAAATCGCCATCCTTCTATCATGAGACGGTCGTTCACAAGGGGCATTCGACGTCTACCCGCTACCCTCTCTATCTCACGCCTTACCGCCATTAGCTTCCACCTCTTCTCCCGTGTAACTATAGGATAATCACGATATACTGCATAACCTGTACCTTTCAGCCTGGCTAATCGTGACATTATGTAGTCTATGTCTGCATCTGAGGGTAAATGCGCAATTACCAGTCCATTACTGCCTAAGGCATGAGCCCTGTTTACCCATAAAGAGTTGGTTGTACCAAAAATTTCACTACAAAAATTCTTGACCAAGAGTCTAAAGTCTGTATTGCCACTGCTATTCCACTTAAGCCCTTTAAATACTAAGTTATTCCTCCTTCCTCTTGCTTCCATATCCACTAGTTTATTCTGAATTATTTTATTTTCCTCAATTATTTGGCATAACTTTACCTTCATTTCCTTATTTTCACTTTTCTAGCACAACTAACCTACTTGTAACTACACCTAAGTCCTCTTTGGTTACAAGGTTTGCGAGTTTTTTGTCAAGCATAGCCTCTAAAACCACTCATTAGTTGTCCTAAAGACATTTCTCCTACCTTTTCACCCGTCCATGTTGAGGTTATCACTCGCACTTATTGGTGAAGAATTCGACCTTTGACGTTTCTTCTGATTTGACACAGGCGTGAAAAATTTATAAATCGTATTTTCACTCATTTAGTAAATATTTGCATTATTTATAAAAACTGTATAAGAGTAAACTGACTGACTGGAAAATATACGCGTTGCCACTAACCGATAACTGCACGTTAGCTTACAGCCACTCACTGCTCACTACAGGACACTCACCGAGCAGGTCGAGTCACATGGCGAGTCAGCTCGAAGTCCACTTATCAGCTAAGTAATTAACTCCGAGTTTGTGTCTCTTTACTCCAAACGTCAATAAAAATATTTATGGTTCAATTTAAATAGGATAAAATATCCAATTAGCAATGTAAATATGCAAAAACTTATAATTTATGCGCAGCTAAAAATCACCACAATCTTACTTCACGGCACCTGTTATATCTTCACTCTCCTTTAGCTACAAATACTACTAATCTTTTACTACTAAGTAGTGCAGGTCTAAGTGTAGAAAGTCATATAATAACCTGATACTCTCTGCTGTGGTAGTTAATGTGTTATATCTTCACTCTCCTTTAGCTACAAATACTACTAATCTTTTACTACTAAGTAGTGCAGGTCTAAGTGTGGAAAAGTCACATAATGATTGATCAGAAGTTTTACTACCACTCTTCTACAATACAATTTGCAGTAAATGTTTAAGCATTATTACACAAGTACTACAGTATTGAAATGGAAACTAATTAATTAATTTTGTTGTCAGTAAAATGTTTTATATCCAGAAATTTCTTTAACAGCAGACAAATGTCAAAATAAATGACCAAAGGGGAAATCGTTGAAGAAAAAATTTGCAAACTCCAATAGTGAAGTTGGTAAAATTGACAGAAGAGGAATGTAGAAGTGCTACAAGTGGCAGCCAACTTAACCTAGAAGATGGTGTGGAGAGGAGAAATTACAAGGTCAAGAAAAAGGACTCTTAAAGAGGAAGAAAATTTAGAAGATGCAAGCACAATTGTCAATGTGGCATTACAAAATAGTATACCGAAGATAGCAGAACAAAGCAACAAAAGAGTGAGGTAGGCCAAGTGATTATCTTTTTTTTCATAATTCTATTTTGGTATTAATGAATGTTATGTTCTACAAAATGTTTTGTTTGTGTTGATCAAACTATACTAACCCAATTAATTATTCATTGAGTATAATAATGTTAAATAAGATCTTGTTATTAAAAAATTACAAGTGTGGTCTGTTAAAAAAAGGAGGAATGTAAGTATAAGTTTCTTAATTTATATGTTAAGTCTGGGGACAACTGTTGCATAAAACTGATACAAATGAGATGAACTTCTTTCCTGCCATTTTGTTACACATTATATATAAACCTTTTCTTTCTTAGCCCTTATTCCACTTTCCTCCCACTACTTCTCTCCTTCTTCTAAGAGGAGCCTACTGCCATGCACTAATGCTTCGAGAGCCATTTGTTCACCCCGGAAGTGTACTGTGAAGCCTATGAATTTATAATTTCAGCAGTACACAAAACACCAAAAACAATTGATTAGTCCTCCCAGGAAAATTGGCCACCTTTGTCCAGGCTGTTATGGATGGTAAAATGCTGCCTTACTATCACAGGGCAGTCAAAAACCAGGTGTTCAGCAGTTTCATGTAATGAGCAGGAGGAAACTGAGAGTGGATCATTCCTAAAAATGCTGACTCTTTGAAGCTGTTTCCTCAGAGATGCTCATGTCTCACAATCAGACCCACAACCTGAGAGAAGACAGCAATCTACTTAAGGAGGAGATCAGATGCTATCTTGGTGGGAATGTGACAGATACTACTCTGTGGGAAAGTGACTCAGATACTACCCTGTGGGAAGGTTACTGAGAACCAGCCTACTCATCTTCAGACCTGGATGCAATCTTCACCCCCTCAAATATTCAGTGTAAACCCAACTCGAGATGGCACGAAGGATTCTCACCTAAGAATTCCACAGAACGGTTTAGGCTATAATATTGGCCGCCAAGGCCCTCATGACCAGGAACCAAAAAGTGACATTGTTGATTCTGCCAAGGGAAGTTTGGAGTAACAACATACTAGTCCAACGCCTTCAATGCTACCTGGCTATCTGTGTAAATACTGATCGTCTTGTTCCTTTACCGCAGACAAAGATTTTCATAAGTGCACTCTATTATGGCTGTGACTTCTGCATGGAAAACTGTAGGATAAGAACCCTAGGAACCACCATTTTCCTACATAGTGTTACTCCTACAATTCCACCATCTATGCAACTTTATATTTTGGAGCCATCCGTAAACCATTCAAGCTCCCCTGGTGGAAGAGGTTTTCTTCCCTCCAACCAAGACTTCCTAAAAGATCACAACCCGAAAGGATTTTTTGAAGGAAAATTATTGAGGCATAATGATTAGAGATATCTCCCCCTGGATACAGAATACAGAATGCTTTTATTCGTGATCATTGAGAACAGAATGGTGTCAAAAAAATACATTTTGTTATTTTACAAGAGTCAATTTCATTCTTCTCTAAGAACGCGAGCTCGTTCAAAGAATTCCTCCATACTGTAGACTGGATCTTCCAGCAACCAATTCCGCAGCCATTTCTTAAAGGTTCTTGCTGGAACATCCATGGTACTTGCCGGAAGAAGATTGAGAAGCTTGGCGCCAGCGTAGGATGGTTTCTTAGTGTAAAGTACAGTGCGGTGGGCAGGGATATTGAAGTTCCTGGCAAATCTTGTTTGGTGATTGTGGATATCCATATTTCTGGTCAGGTTCTGTTGAGAGGCATAAAGCATAACCTCATATATGTACAGGGAGAAAACAGTGAATATCTGTAGATCTTGAAATCTTTCCCTGCAGCTTTCTCTAGGTGGGAGTCCTGTCATAGCTCTTATTGCCCGCTTTTGCATTAGAAAAACACGTTGCATGTTTTGGCATGAGGATTCACCCCAATGTATGATGCCATATCTAAGGTGGGATTCGAATAAAGTGTGGTATGACATTTTCACTGCTTTCTCTGTACAGACGGAGTTCACTCTTTTAAGTGCAAAAATGGCAGAACCAAGTTTAAGGCACAGAGAGTCTATATGCAGATTCCATGAGAGACAGGTGTCGAGAATTACTCCCAAGTGCTTGGTAGAGTCCACAATCTGAACATTGGGCGGGCCGGATACTTCTGCTTTTTTTTTTTTCCTAAGATGAGTTGAGTTGTCTTCTCCTCGTTGAATACCAGATCGTTTGCTATGCAATAGTTTTGGGCTACAATGATAGAAATGAAGCCAGAGATTTCTAAGGGCTCAGATGATTTGTTACTGGTGAGTAAAACTGTATCATCAGCATACATTACAGCATGACTGATGCCGTCCAACTGTGCTGGAAGGTCCGCCGTTAAAGAGAGCAAACAGCACTGGTCCCAGTACTGAGCCCTGGGGTACGCCTCTTTTCACTTTCTGCAACGTTGATCTCACACTTCTATTTTACACCTTTGGTGGTTTCTTTTATTTCAACAGTTTGCGTTCGATCTTTGAGGTAACTTGTGAAACCAACCAAGTGCAGTGCTTGTAATTCCGAAGTCTTCAAGCTTTGCTATGATAAGATCATGATCAAGACTGTCGAATGCCTTACTTAGATCTAGATGTGTACTTATGATAGTATTTCCGCTGTCAATTTCGTCTTATCATAAAGTCCACCATTTCCACCAATGCTGTAATGGTGGGATCTTCCTGGAAGGAACCCATGTTGACCTTTGATAGGTAGGTTTGTTAATTTGCAGGTGGTTCATAAGTGAACTTAGTACCACTCTTTCCACCACCTTAGAAAAGGTTGGAACCAATGATATTGGCCTAAAGTTTTTTATGTCCATCAGTGTCACCCTTTTTGTGTAAGGGGTAGACCTTGGTAGTTTTCATCTTAGAAGGAAACACTCCTTGGGTCATTGACTTATTTACCACATGTGTTAGAGGCCCACATAGCTCTTGTTCACAGAACTTCAGCACCTTAGAGGGAATCTCATCAATTCCAAATGATGATGAGAGTCTGGTGGATCTTATGATTTTAGCCACATCTTCTTGTGTGGTTAATGGGAAGATTAGCAAGTGGCGTATGCATATGGTACTGTATTCCTTCTCAGACGTGGTTTTTGAGAGGGGTTTTGAAGACAGCAATGTTTCCTCAGCAATATCAATAAAGTAAGAGTTAAATCGCTCCACTATGATCGATATATTGTCAACCATGTCTTCAGCTGTGTTAAGTTTCCATGAGGAGTTTTTGGAACTATTTTTTGAGGCCCTTTCTGTGTTTATACTACCCTCCAAATTGCTTTGCTTCTTGTTTGAAGATTCAGCTATGAGGTTTTCATTGGCTTCTCGTCTAATTGCTTTAAGATGGAGATCATACTGCTTTTTTCTTCTTGCTGTTTCTTTTTTGTTCTCAGTCCCTCCCGACAAGAAAGACCGTTCGTTGGCTTCTATAAATTTTGCTCTTAACTCGTTGACTTCATCATTATATACAACAGGTTTGTCTTTAGGTCTGGCTCTTGAAGACTTATGAGGACATGTGAGGTCAAGAGCTGATGTCACAATGTTAAGAAAATTTGAGTAGGCTTCTTCCACACCCCACTGCCTGGTACACCTCCTCCATGCTTGCTCTGCAAGTAATTGTTTGAGCTTCAGTAAGTTTCCATTACTGAATTTTCTGCAGTAGACAATATTTTGTTGCTCAATGACTGATGGTATTTTCGAGTGTGCACAGTTGGCCTGTGGTGGGTCAGAAAGATGGGTATTCAGTATGTCAACCTCTATTAGATCTTGTTCAATATTAGTACATACAATATCGATTGAGGAGGAGGTATTTCAAGTGATTCTGGTCGCTGGTAAATTAAGTCTTTTAATGTCAAAGATGGCCAGTGTCTCGTTGAGATCAAGGAATTCTCTTGAACAACGTAGGCCATCCACATTGATGTCTCCCAAAATGCAGGACAGCATCACTACCCAAAGGAAATTCTTCCATGGCCTCTGACAGAAGATTTAGAGCTTCTTCTAATGGGGCACTTGGTGGGCGATACACACCCAAAAGGTATAAGCACATTCCATATCCTAGGTTTATTTTCACTGCTGCCATTTCGCAAGTGAGTTCTGTGCTGATGCCTCTTAGGTTGACCATTTGCACTTTGCTTTCATGGATTATCTGAGCGAATATGGCAAACACCCCCTTTTTTTTATGATGACTTCTACTGAAATTGCTTGTCAACGTGTAATTTAGGAGGTTTACATTTTCCATGGATGTTTTGTCAAGACCGTGTTCAGTAAGAACCAAGAAATCTGGTTTTAAGTCGGCGAGACAGTGTTTTAGACGGTCAACCTTGTTGCTTAGACGGTCTATATTCTGATGGAAGATCACTAAGGGTTTCTTTGGAGAGAGCCTCTGGAGATTTTTCGTTCTGTTAGACAAGAGATTTGTGTTCTGATGCAGTAACTTGAGGGCGTTATTGTTTGCTATTTTAATTTTTCTTTCTAGTTGGCCTTGTTCTAAAAAAGAAATATTTTCTTCTGGAGAGTTTTTTGTATGGCCTGTGGAGAGTTGCTCATCGACATGTTCATTGGTGTTTTGGTTTGTGGGATTGTTCTCATGAGAGTTCTTGTCAAAAGGGGTAAGTATTTTTGTGTTTTATTATTTTGTAGTGTTCAATATGCTTTGAGAAGAATTCTTCTACAGATTTGTTTGTGTCTCTAGGTATTGCTGTAGATGGGGGAGGTTTACAAAGCTTTAATCCTGTTTGTATTAATTCCACATTTTGGTTGAAAGACAATTTCTGCTCCGCAGTTGTGTGTTCATTGTGTGTTGAGCTTTACCTCTCTTGCTACTTGCATGGACACGCTGTTGTAGGTGTTTTTTCCTCTTCTTGTTTCCTACATTAGGCTTTACAATGGAATTGACAGGATATGATATTTTAGGTCCTGTGTTTTCTAGTGCTTTTTATGATCCCAGATAATTCTTCGTTCTGCAGTTTAGTATGAGGTTGTCTAACTAACTCTCCTGTGGGCTCTGTTGTAATTTCCGATCTGAGGTTGTAGCAATTCATATTTCCAAACTCAGTGGGAGTTAATGTGTCCAGGTGTTTTTTGACTTTCCATTTTTTCTTGCATTGCTTTCATTTGTTGTTCTACTTGGTCTTGGCGAAGTTTTAATTGCACAAATTGTGTTACGAGGGAATGGGGTACGTTTGTGGATTGGAAAATGGCATTATCCGTTTGGGTTCCCACACTATTTTGAACCGTTTTGTCTTGGCTTTCTTGGTAATTATTATTTTGATTCATATACGCTATAGTGCGCTTAAGTTGAGATATTTCTTTTTACATACCCGCAGATAGCCTTTTCCTTTTCTTGATCTTGTTCTTCAAAAATTGTTTGAAGTTGGGTCCGCAGTTCCTTTTCTTTACATAGTTGATTTTCCAGTTGATTTATAGTTTCAACGAGTTTCGCATTTCGGTGTAATAATAATTCTCTTTCATTTTCCAGCTCCTCAGTTTGTGTTTGGTAACTCAGTACTCCCAGCTGGGTTGAGTCCATTATTTGTTTGGCTAGTTGCGAATTTTTTAGAGTCATCATATGTAAGTCTTGTTTCAATCTGCTGTTTTCAGCAAGGAGTACACTCCCAGCTTCTGTTGCAAGACTTATAGATGTTTTGCAAATCACCGTCACAGCTATTCTGTATTTTGGTTTCAATGCCCTCCATAAGAAAGATCTCTGGGTTTAAGTCTTCAAAAAGCTGAACATCCTGTGTAGTCAAAGTTGTGTTGTTTTTCAAGTTCTTCAACGGGGCCATTTTAATATTAGCACGCTAATTTTAACAATCCCCACTGATGCAGACCTAGGACAGTTCAAAGTCATGCCTGCTGAAGACTAAGAACTTCTCATGGTCACAGCCAAGAATTACAATTTCCATAGGAGCTGTCCAAGGCGGCACCCAGGACACTTTGGTAAAAGGCAGGAAGACTACCCTGTGAATACTTGGCCAACTTTGTCACCACTCTCTTGACCTCTGTTTTTAGTTACCAGACAACAGTCTCAAACATTAGTACAGTTCTAATCAAGGAGATATAGTCTTAGCTTAGATCCCCAAGACCGCCTATTACATGTTTACACTGCATTAATCCACTTATTTATTGTTAAAATCAAGATTTTTAGCCTTTTTGCCACTTTTAGTGGTAACTGATCAAATATAAGTAATTTGATTTAACAGTCCATTTACTTGAAATTAAAAAAAAAACTTCTATTTCAATCAATTAAACAATAAATTATGAAATCTGACAATTTTTTTAAGTTTTTAATTTTAAAACCTTCCCTAAATATGCATTTTGAATTGGATTCAATATGAAATAATTACAAGCCCCTTTCTTACTTGCCTTTTTATATTAAAATACCATAATTGAATAGAGAATCTTTGAGAACGGCACTCCACTTAAGATGGAATTGCTGTTGAACTTATAAAAGAATATTATTTTACCCCCACACATTTTAAAACTTACCTCTTTGATTTTTTTTTACTGCTTTCTAACACTTGTGGTAATTAATAAACTTTACATTCTTTAATGTCAAATTTTAACAATAGCATGGCCTCTCAGCTCAAATGTCTGTCGTCCATGAAAGCTCAATCTAACTCTCTGAATGAAATCGTTCTTTCACTGAAACTGAAACTGATTGCACATATGCAGAATGCTTTTCCAGCTTTTCTAACAATCATAACAAATCATAATTGGATATTAACTTTTATGTAGTTTGTTTTTCAATAAAAACTGCTCTGGGCTCTGAGACTTCTAGCCATCTTATTGTGTGTATTGTAAACTTTGACTCTAAAGTCTTATTTTCCTAAATATTAATAAAAAATAGATATAGTAATGCATAGACTTGGTTATATAATTTAATAAATTTTTAATTTGGTTGTTATATATTTTATAATTCATAACTAAATTTGTAATTTGTTTTTCAATTTAATATTTTTATTCAGTTTTAGAAACA
>NW_025778363.1:0-73201 GCF_021130785.1 Homalodisca vitripennis | reverse complement strand
TTTTTTTCAATGGTTTTCCATGTACCCCAAGGCGTCGTACCTACAAAATTAATTTACCTGAAAAATTAAGCAATTATGTGCCCGATGGGGTACACGATAGTCTAAGATATTTATTTAATCACAGAATCATATTTAATAAACCACCAAGACAGGTTTAAACAATAAAAACGTAGTAAGGAAATGCATAGCAACTTATACACCATTGTGCTCATAGCGCTTTACAAAAGCGGTGTGTACCCAATTTGGTACACAACAGCAGTTGTGAAAGATCGTGTATACTCGATGGGTTACATGTCTTTGCGAACATGTTAAAAATAGTACAAGTGCACTTTTTTATTTACACTTAGTTGAATGAAAACGGCCAATGCAATTGACAGGTCTCACAAAATAAAAAGAGTAAAAGTATCATAAAAGTAGTGTAGTTTTTGTATTCTTTGTTATTTTATAAATATAGTACAAAATATGTAAGTACAATATTCTGTATGTATTTGTTAAACAGTTTAGCACCTCGAAATGGTTGGTTTACAATCATTTGTACTGGTGGGTTGTTTGTTTCGCTTTTTTGTGATGAATGGAATGAACTCAAAGTAAATGTAGTAATATCAAACGTAATTTATTTAAACAAACATTAAATAAATATGTTTGCACATTTTTCATCTTTATTAAGTAAATATGAAGTGGTAGTGTGAAATTAAAAAGTTTCTTTTGGAACAAATGCATTTGTATATCTGATCATGTTCTATACCAGAATTGCTTATCTCAGCAAGCAGTTAATCCTACGGAACTTTTAAAGGATAACGTTTTATTGTAAATTTTTAACACATCCTATGATATCCTATGTATTAAATCGGTTGAAAAATAGAAAAGTAATAGCTATTTTAGTTTGTTGGGTGTATGTAAAAAATAAAATTTGGTGTGTATATAAACGTTTTATTCAATTTGAAAAAGCTATTAACAATGCTAAAAATTACAATTAAATAAACTACAGTGGGATCTAAGTGTAAGATTTTAGCCCGTAAAAATAAACACTAAACTAAGATTAACATTTCAGTTTTGTGCAACAGGTTAGCAAGGATGCAGCTGACTTAGACACAAAGCTAAAAAGTTCATGTAAAAAAGCAGTTTATTTTTCCAATAACAAAGTGGTTCCAAATAAGAAATTCTTATTCTTCTTCAATCAAAATTGAAAGTATGGCAAATTTGAATTGAACTGATCTGCGTATACGTGCCATGCGATGCAGTAGGTTAATTTTAAGATTTTTAAAGGTTCTTTGCAAAAATAAAAAAATGAATCAATTTATTTGATGTTATAATGAAAATAAAAAAAGTCTGATCTGTCTCTATTGTTTAACTGGCCTTAATAAAAGCTCTCTTCCACATTTTCTCCTCATTTAACAATGCATTGACTTTAAAAGTTAAAGTTTTCTTAGTCATTAAGAAAATGTTACCATCTAGTCTCTTGGGATTTGAATTTAAGTAATAGAGCACTCTACATACATTTTATGAAACTTGGTTACATTATAGCAAGGTATCTGTGCAAGTAAAAAAATAAGTGTGTGACAACGAAAACAATTAACATTCTACTCAGAATCTGTATGCACAAGATAAATTTAGTTTTTTATACTCTAGCCACGGTTTTTCCAGGAATATGTGCTCCTTTTTTATTCTTTGTGCTTGAAAGTACCAACATCAAAACCTGTTTCTTATTTAGTTTCTTAATGACACCCGACCCTTGTTAATAGCTCAAATGGTTTCCCTCTACAGTTTTTAAAATAATTTTAATGCTTTCACTACTAGTTGATTTACTTGCTTTATTTTTTTTTTTAATTTCAAAGAGTTTAGTATTCAATAAACTCACAACATGTACCATACAAGAACATTCAAATTAGTTATTATTAGTCATTAATTAATTATGCTAATATTACAAATTTTGCATTTAAAGCAAAAATAAATAAAATTTAATATTTTAGCAGATTAAGTATATCGAAACTTTTAGAGGTAGATAGTGAATCCTCTATATAATTTTAATTTGAGACAATACTTACTGCACTATATTTGTTATAGTTAAATCTTGTACATTAAATGTATCCAATATTCACAAAACATTCTGTCAGATTTAACAGCAATGTGTGTCATTGTTAAAAGAAAATAGGATTTGTTTAACCCTTTCAGTGCCGCGGTGTTTTGTTATATGGTATGCATAAAATGCCGAGCGAAAATGCCTGATTCTCCAAGGGTCTGGTTAAAAATTCATAACAAAATTATTTATTGGTATAATGTCCTGGGTTTTTTTTTTAAATAAATATATTTTCTTTATAAATATAATACATTAATCACGTATTTAACGCTTTTATACCAATAAAAAAAAATTAAGAAAAACTTTATGAGCAAAAACCTTTTGTTTTTTATTTTGACACAACTTAGTTTTAGTGAAATATTTTATTTTTTTACTTTGAGTTATTCTGTCTTATACTCTATTTAATTCTTTACAAAAAGACATATAAAAGCTTTTTTTATACTTGTAAATTAAGTTTGGAAAATAAATATGAACCACTACAAAACTAAAAATTTTCTAACCTAACCTAACACTCTGTGTATTGTCTACACTGCTAATGATTAAATCTAATCCCTGCAATACTACGTCTTCATTGTCAGCAATGTTTTTACGACTCATGGTTTATAAATATCACTAGACCAACACAAAAAACATAAAATCTATACAGATGTATTTAGTAAAGTACTAGCTGCTTACGATCACCGTTACTCACGGTCAAGTCATTCTACTTACACACAGACTAGAACAACATACACAAACGAAATAATTTGAAGATACTAACACTACAAACCCATTTACACTTAAAAAATATTTCAATATTTACAATCACTTGTGAAATAAACACCAGCACAAACAAAACATGAGACGGCTCTTCCGCGTAGCGGTCAATTCTGAACTCGACTGACGTGCTTACTTTACAACCGCCATAAATATCATAATCTAACCAGAATGCAACAAAACCTACATCAAAAGTTACGTTGAAGCCTTTGAAATGCGTATGTATAGTCATTGAGCCAATTTAGATAAATACTATATAAAATATAAGCGTTACTGCAGAAGTCGCAAATAGCGATTCTGGAATTTCTTGCATATAATGCAGGATCGCAATAGCGATGCTCCGGCACTAAAAGGGTTAAGGTAATAGACCGTCCATTATAAGTTAGGCTTACATTTTATGTATTTAATCACTATGGATTACACGTGTGGAGAATGTTAGGGAATTCTAACTAACTACTCCATGCTAATGTTGAGTTCAGCTCCATTCTACCTTCCTCTGCAGTGTCTGCAATATGACGCAGTTACAGACTTGACAACTGTAATCTGGAGTCGCCATCCATGTACAGAGGTTCCAAGAAAGGTTTGTGATGAAGGAGTTCAAAACAACTCTGCATCGTTGCAGCATCAGAGACACGTTGTCTACAAAAGTTTAATCAAGATGAAAAGGTGTCTAACAAATTTAGTGCACTCAGTTATACACCTAATATGACAACGAAAACACCTCTTCATCTAGATTACACTTTATTTTGTAGTCTAGGCATTTGATGTCAAATATGCAAAAAGTTGTTTTGAGCTTCTTCATCACCAACTTTTTTTGTGTAGCTTCAAACAGACATTTACTGCAGATTCCAGGAATCGAGTCTGTGACAGTGCAGAATTTCAGAGGCTGCATTCAACGGAAGGTGAAATGAAGCTGAACTCAACACTCACACTGAATCAGCCCTTCCCACCATAGCTACGTTCTGTGTAACCAGTCCATCCCGACAAAACAAAAACATTGTAAACCACTGCTGGACAGCTATTAGAAACAGCACGTTGGGGACTATACAGAAGAAGTTTCTGAGAGAACTTCTAGCAGGACTGATAAGTCGGTTAGATTAACAGTATCAGGCACTAGCAGAGAGGCAAGCGTAATGCATGTGGATTATTCAACATTAGCACTAATCTCCATCCATAAGACAGTATAATGTAAAAAAGTTAAGCCACATAGGGTTTAAAACATTTTTATTCGACTCTAGCTTAAGTGTAAACTTGTATTTTGATTAAGGTTTTACTAAAGTCATATGTTTTCTCTTCTATTGTATTTGTTAAGATTAAAACATAGTTACAAGTAATGAAGCTGAATAAACTACCCAATAAATATAACATTTTCTATTTTACAAAGGATTTTTTCTTTCGGGAAATGCACTTGAAAAGCATGACTGATGGATGAACTTGGGTCTGGACGTACATTGTTTGGGCATTGATTGCAGTAATATAAATCATGCATTGCATTTTGTTGTACAGCTTTGCAGTGACATATAACTAATCTAATACACACATGAATGAACCTTTTATAATGCTTGTATAAATTTAGAGAACAGATGCTTAATTAAGTTTTAATTCTTTCACTTACCTAACCATTCTTGCCTTTACTTGATATGAATGCCTTTTCTCAATGTTACTTAAATTGATTATTCTTTAGGACTATTTAAAATAGAATTTATAACACTTTTAATTCCATATAGTGTTGTTACTTTGGTTATGTCTGTTTCTATTTCAGTATTATGAAAAAAATATATGTATTGTACAGTATTTACTCTTAAAGAGGCATAGTGTTCAAGAATACAATATTACACTGATTTTGATTTTACGTAGAAAACTATATGTGGGAATAAATTTCCCCAAGTTTAGTATTGACAGTTAATCTGGAGGATAAACATTATTTAAAACAAATTAAATACCCTTAAAACAAATGTATTCATTTTTAAAACTTTTTTTTTCAAACCACAACATGTCAAATAGTTTAGTTATGGAAGTATTTGTATAGCAAATTAATTTTTGAAGCCTGTCTAAATTATTGCAATGTTACTAACAACAAAATTAGGAAAATTAATTCTCTAAAAAATGTATTATTTGTTTGTCAGGTAACAATTTTCTGTCATGAGAGTTTCTTTATTATAAACAAAAAAATATTACGAAAAACTGTAAATATTTTAAAGCCCTGAAACTGTAAGAAATAATAAGAACTTTACTGTGGGAATTTGAATACTTTATTTCTGCATTTCATCATTTGTAACAAAATAAAACTTTCTTGAAACTGCAGTGGTGTGTATAGAAAATTATTTTCGGGGGCTAACATAGTGTTTGGTTTTTTTTTTTTTTTTATAAAATACCCTCGAGAAATAGGAGCTGGAGAATTTTCCATAGGAAATTGTTTAGCCTTAAGACCTCATAAATGTGTTCTAGGGTGCTAACTACTGGGTGCGATTTTAATGTTTTTCTTTCAAAATTTCAAAGGAGGCTGGATCTCCCTGAGCTTCCCTTAGCCCATGTGGCACTGTGTTGAGAAATAACAATTTAATAAAACAAAGAAGAAAAATACTATGCATAAATGTATAGGGAAATGAGAACAAATTAAACAATGGATTACCAGTGGAATCAGATAAGTTCCTTCTGCTGGGCCTGCAAGTTGTGTTGCTAATGCTATTTATATATGTACAATAATGATAGGTTTACAATAAAATTGGATAATCCCTAATTTCATTTCAAATATGTTTTGGTAAGCAAGCAAATTGCAATAGTTTGGATGGAAACCTTCTTGGTAAAGGAATCGGTCAGTTCTTAATCTGTTTCTGTTACTTCCATAAAATGTAGTTTGTTTGATACTAACTGAAGACAGCATGTAATATCTAAATACACTTTAGTATTTCAAATTTTAATACGTTTTTATCGATACTCGATTTATTTTGACTATTAAAGTGCAAAATACTATGGTTAAAAATTTATTTCATGCCTATTTTAATTTAGTTATTTTATAACATAAATTGGCAAACATAAAATTGTCCGCAGGTAACATTCAGCAATTAACTTAACGGACAATATATTGCCTTTTCGGGTTAAAAGGGTTTATAAAATACTATCAGAATTTCAGGTTTATATTGTTGAGTTGTGTTTAGTGATAGTTTTTCTTTTCTTTATCTTTCTAAATAAGTTGTTGCATTATATTCTGTAATAAAATTGGTATACAAGTGGAAGCATATTTCATTTTATTTGTATAATTATTATGTTATGGTTTAAGCAAAGTTCATACATATATTTATTTGATGAAAACTGTACGAACACAATGTTATGGTACAAAAGAACATACAATTTCAATTGCTTATTGAATGTCAAGTTAAATTACAAATATTGACTGCAAACTCAACTTTTCATTTAAAGTTTTTCCTATCCTATCATTTCAGGTTAGGTTATAATTTATATTTGTTATTGTTGTCTTCAGTTTTTTGAATAGTTCATTTATTTTCAACTTGTTTCAAAGCATGATTATTATATTTTTCTTTTTATTGCTCTTTTTCAGACCCATGGATCCAGTTCCCAAACATGTAGTTAGGTATGTTGTGTTTTTAAATCTTGGTTTATTATAATTTTGTTAAAATATACTTTATTTTTTAAGTGTTGTGTTTTAAAAAATAATTTAGATTTATTACTGCAACCGTTTTGTTTCTGCTTTTTTGGTGATTAGCTAAAAATGAAGAGTGGATATTTTATTGTTTACATGGATGGTTAGGTTACATAAAATTTAAGTTAATGTAATATAATGTATGGTTTTCCAAAAGTGCTATTTCATCCCCAGTAATTCAGAATTGAATTAGATATTGAATATATCCCTTTTTCTACTAGTAAATGAAACGTTTGTATCAAACCTTCCAGTTATTATGCTCTCAATACACCATAATTTATTTACAACTAGCTTTTTCCCGCGGCTTTGCACACTTTTCATAAGCTTTGCCCGTGTATGAGCATTTGTATGAGTATGAGCCCGTGTAATAGTCCTAACCTCGCCAATTGAATATGTTTTATGTTTTACGTTGTATTCAATAAAGTCATTTTTCATTTCATTTCTGGTTCAAGTGAATTATATTTCAAATGCCGATGTAGTTTGTCTTGTTGCCACGATCAAGAAAATCCGTCAAAAGTGTATATTTATAGCCATTGTACATGTCCATATATTTATTATAAAGTGGTCCCGTGGCTTTGCATGCTTTTCATAAGCTTTTCCCGTGTATGAGCACTTCTGGTTCAAGTGAATTATATTTTAAATGCCGATGTAGAGTTTGTCTTGTTGCCACGATCAAGAAAATCTGTCAAAAGTATATATTTATAGCCATTGTACACGTACATGTATTTATTATAAAGTGGTCTAAACACTCAAGTTAAGTTCAATCAGAAATTTTTTTAAAGACAAAAATACTTCATAACTTAGCGCCTTCAGATAGTGTTTGGCTATTCAATATACATAACTATCTCGTAATTGCAGTTTATAATGTGCAGACGCTTTTAAAACTTTTATCTTATGTAGTGCCGCCTGGTGGTGAGTTACATCAATGGGCATAGCATATAAACCTCCGTTAAAAAATACATATACATATACATTTTTATGATGATCGGTCAAATAGTTTACGATTCTATAAAGGACATACAGAAAAACATTCATTTATAAATGTGTGTGTGTGTGTATATATATATATATATATATATATATATATATATATATATATATATATATATAAATGATTGTATACTTTTATTCAATACATTCTTTATAATTACAAATCAATAGGCATGAATATTTTGTTACAAGGTAAAAACAATTGCTAACCCCCTTAAAGTGTTCATGCATTTGTTCAAAAAGTCTCTGATTACTTGAATGTGTCAAAGTTATCTAGGCTGACTGGATGTCTAACCCCTTTACATTGTGACAGCAGTCAACATATAAGCAGTGATGTCTATGGCCAAACCAATAAGCCTACCTAAATCCAACCATAGCTCTGTGTTTCTCCTTTAATTTCACGTTAGTTTATATAAGTTTTAAAATTTTATTTTAAGTTTTAGTAGTATATAATGTACTTGGAATGGAGAAAGTACAGATTATAGTTATGTCTTTTACACAATCTCAAAAGTTTTATTTCTTTTAAACTCGTCATTGGATTGTATTTGAATTTTAATACAAGTTTAACAGGATAGCTCCCTTTATAGTTTATAAATTTCATAATTTAATCTCTTTAAGAAAAGGTGTACGTTTCCTTATTGAATTTTTTCGTAATTTTTCGTGAGGTTGTAAAATTCTTGTGCATTGTTGGGTAATTTACAGTTACATTTCATTGTAGCAACACGCGTTAATGAATCTAATGCTTGTAAAATAAATTATATTTGTAATGGTTTCATAAAATATGCAGCAGCTAGTCAGAGTTGGGAAAGTGAGTGATTTTGTCTGTTTTTTACGGCTGCCTTCACCGACAGGCTCAGAAAACCTGTTACTCATGGGGTATTTGTATAAACTAATGTAACATTAAGTGAGGACACAGTGGTATGGTTGGATTTCTGGTAGGCCTATTGGTTTGGCCATAGACATCACTCAAACTCAGATGTACATAATCTTTGTGCCAACAGCAACATTAGGATAACAAAATTTACAGTGTGACATCCCTGTGTTCAAGCTGAAACGATTTTGTGTGTTACAATATATTATAAAAGCAGACTAGGTTAAAATTCTTGACACACTAGATGGACATAGTTATGTCATGTGTATATATATATATATATATATATATATATATACATTAAAAAACATGTATTTATGTATGTATACATTTTGTCATGTTCTAAGACTGTTTCTTACTTTTTATTATAAAACTATTGTAAAGCAGTATATAACAACTTTCTAATATGGTTTTAGTTATATTAACACTTTGATGTTTACGTGTTTGACTTTTAACTGTGTTTTAATATAAATTAAATCGACCAAATTTAATTACTATTGATCTGAAATTAATGGCTTTAAAAATAATTCCTTCCTTTATTATTGGAAGCTCCTTTATCAATCGGCTGGTAGGTTAACAAAAAATATAGTTTTTATCTTAATAAATTCACTACCGACTTCATTATGGAACAAGATATACAACATCAGCGGGCAGGCGAGTAATTCAATATTTAGTTTGGTTAGGTAGGTTATAACTTAGCGTGAATCGAAGATTCCAGTGTTCCACTTTTTGTCAATCAATGGACGCCCTGAGTTTACTAATCACTCTATTACTGAGACCAATCTCCATAGACACGTTACTGAGGGGTTTGCATATAACGTGTGTTACTGATCAGTTTGCTAACAGTCTGTTTTTTACTAAGAGTTGAGTTTTCGTACTGAGGGGTTTGCTTACAACGTGTGTTACTGAGAATAGAGTTCCTGTACTGAGTGGTTTGCTGACAATCTGTTTTTTACTGAAAGTTGGTGTTCTCGTACTGAGGGGTTTGCTTACAACGTGTGTTACTGAGAGTAGAGTTCCTGTACTGAGTGGTTTGCTGACAATCTGTTTTTTACTGAAAGTTGGTGTTCTCGTACTGAGGGGTTTGCTTACAACGTGTGTTACTGAGAGTGGAGTTCCTGTACTGAGTGGTTTGCTGACAATCTGTTTTTTACTGAGAGTTGAGTTTTCGTACTGAGGGGTTTGCTTACAACATGTGTTACTGAGAGTGGAGTTCCTGTACTGAGTGGTTTGCTGACAATCTGTTTGTTACTGATCAGTTTGCTGACAACCTGTTTGTTACTGATCAGTTTGCTGACAATCTGTTTGTTACTGATCAGTTTGCTGACAATCTGTTTGTTACTGATCAGTTTGCTGACAATCTGTTTGTTACTGATCAGTTTGCTGACAATCTGTTTGTTACTGAGAGTTGGTGTTCTCGTACTGTGTGGTTTTCTGACAACCTGTGTGTTACTGATCAGTTTGCTGATAATCTGTTTTTTACTGAGAGTTGAGTTTTCGTACTGAGGGATTTGCTTACAACGTGTGTTACTGAGAGTGGAGTTCCTGTACTGAGTGGTTTGCTGACAATCTGTTTTTTACTGAAAGTTGGTGTTCTCGTACTGAGGGATTTGCTTACAACATGTGTTACTGAGAGTGGAGTTCCTGTACTGAGTGGTTTGCTGACAATCTGTTTGTTACTGATCAGTTTGCTGACAATCTGTTTGTTACTGATCAGTTTGCTGACAATCTGTTTGTTACTGATCAGTTTGCTGACAATCTGTTTGTTACTGATCAGTTTGCTGATAATCTGTTTTTTACTGAGAGTTGAGTTTTCGTACTGAGGGATTTGCTTACAACGTGTGTTACTGAGAGTGGAGTTCCTGTACTGAGTGGTTTGCTGACAATCTGTTTGTTACTGATCAGTTTGCTGACAATCTGTTTGTTACTGATCAGTTTTCTGACAACCTGTGTGTTACTGATCAGTTTGCTGATAATCTGTTTTTTACTGAGAGTTGAGTTTTCGTACTGAGGGATTTGCTTACAACGTGTGTTACTGAGAGTGGAGTTCCTGTACTGAGTGGTTTGCTGACAACCTGTGTGTTACTGATCAGTTTGCTGACAACCTGTTTGTTACTGAGAGTTGGAGTTCTCATACTGAGGGGTTTGCTGACAACCCGTGTGTTACTGATCAGTTTGCTGACAACCTATGTGGTACTGGCCAGGAAATTGTCTATATCTGTCTAAATCACAGATTATATTTCAATATAATCACAGTTTATTGAAATAGTGAAAAGGGTCCGGACTGTTCTCAGAACTCGTGTCTTTGCTCGTAATGGAGCTCCCCGGTGCTTACTTGGAAATGTTAAAGATCTTGTTTTAAGTTGCATGTAACTCATAACCTAGTATAAGGATAATTTAAAATTATTCATAAGTTTTTATTTTTATATATCAAAAAGATGATTGTCCATTACAATATCTTTTCATCTCTAGTTTTCAGAAAAACCTGATAATACATATGTATTTTTGTTGATGCTCTTGATTGTCTTTTAATTATCTCATCTCTGATACAGCAGCATTGACAAAGTTGATGAACAAATCAAGCCATAATCTGTAAGATTCTCATATAAAATAAAGATAACGTCATCGAGAGACCCCAATTAAGTAATGATATCTGGTGATCAATTCAAGTCACAATCTCTAAGTACGAAGATGGTGTTACTAAAAGACTCCATTGAAGTGATTATTTCTTCTCTATTACAGCAGTATAATATGTCAACGATGACCAAGTCAAGCTACGTTCTTTAAGATTAACTTGAAACGTGGATACAGTGTCATCGAGAGACCGCAATGAAATAATGAGCTCTTGTCTGTTACAGCAGTGCTGTCAACGATGACCAAGTTAAGCCACGATCTCTAAGATTCACATGGAGCATGAAGACGACGTCATCGAGAGACCCAAATGAAATTATGGCTGAAATAAGAAAGGTAAGCTTTAAATACAAATAAAAAGTTTTTAATTTAAAGGAAATAAATCAATCAACCACATCTATCTCCTAACTGTGGAAAAATTATCCACTGATATATTTTCCAATGAAATAAATATATGTTACGGATTTAGTCACCAACTCTTCTGAAATAAAATTACTCACCCAACTACACCTATGGATGCGAGTTATAACAAAGCTAAGAATTGATGCAAATCACATCTTCTGTTAAGAATTTTTTATGTATGGCAGCTTAATCATTCATGTTCAAGAACAAATTTTCTCATTTAAGAGTTGTGTTTTCCTGTGCTTCAGTTAAGCTCCTCTTGTAACTATAATACAAACCAATATATAAAGTTTATTACTTACAATGTTCTACTAAACTTTAAAAAGTAGATGGTAAGATGGATGAATAAAGTACAATTTTGGTTGTGTGCAGCCTAGTGATGTACCGAAGCCTTACAGTTTGTATTACCCATGTCAATGTCCGTGCATTGCTGCGCGTGTGCTGCGTCTACGCACAGACATCAGCCGCTTAGCAGTGGATGAAGAGAAAGTTGCTCTTTTTGTTTACCTCATAAATTTTGTAGTTGTTCATCTATCAAATATTTTGTATGTTTAAATTTCAGTATTATGGCTAGTGGTGTTTTGAAAATGTTTCAATTATTTTCTGTTCAAAATTGTATAAGTAATACAAATATTTGTCCATATTTTTGCAAGTGTATATTCTGGAAGCCCATTTTACAATCTATCAAATGAAAGCAGAATGTAGAGGATAGAACTTGGTTCTTAAAAGGCTGTACAGCCATTTTCTTGATCCTCTGTCAATCCCTTTTAAATAGGATGGTTTTTTTATTACTTTTTGTGTTACCAGGCTTGTTGCATTACCGGATAGTCTCTAAAGGTTTAAGAAAGGCAGAAATTGAATTGGTTCTTTATGAACAAAAATAATTAAAGAAGTACTATTTAAAAATATGTTTTCAGCCACCTTTGAAAAGGTATGCCCATAACTCCACAAAAAAAGACATCACTGTCTAAGTTGAATGGACAGCTATAATAATAATTTATACAAATTTACTTACATACACCACTCTTGAACATACCTAATTTTTTATAAACTAATAAAACTGTACAAACACTGAGTGAACAGGTGAAAAAGCTAAAATATAAAACACACGTCAGGTATTGGCAACAGCTTTCTTTGCTATGATCACATGAAACAGTGTACAAAGCCAATAAACAGCTTTTATTGACCTATAAGAGCAATCATTGCCAAACGTCAGTAAACAGCTAAAGCTCTGTAATCTAGTAGCGATTACAAAAAGTACTATGTCTTCTAATATTTTTAAATATAGTTTCGTGCATATTTAGCATTGGCAATTATAGAGACTATTGTACTTTTGAGTTAATTAGGTTATAATATTAATTATTTAGTTTGATTTAAATATGTAATATAGTAATGTATTAACACTTTGCACATCGCTGATAAATCTATTGATTTCCCTATAATGCCAAAACATCTATAAAATATATTTTTCTTTAAGTTCAAAGCTAGTTTTTAATTTAAAAATAGAAGGTAAACGCAACAAAAATATTAAACAAGAAATTTTAGTTAAAATTAGCATATTTATAAAAATCTAAAAATAACAATTTACTATACTGTGAATTTGATCTAAATTCAAATTTTTGGTACAAATAAATAAAACTGATAAATTATATAAACTACTAGTTATTAAAGCATTTCCTTGTCTAAGATTTCACAGATAAGGTGTATCATCTTAGCTTATCATCTGGGAAGACAATAGATATATTTGGTTATGGCTCTATAGAACATACAGAACAGACAAGCAGGTGGACAGCGCTAGACAAAGGGCACCAAGAGCACCTCTCTCCTCCTGCTGCTGCGGAGTGAAGGTCGTCTATAAATACTTCCTTACTAACTGCCATTTCAAAGGTCTTTTGTGAACGAAAAAACTCCAAGACACACAAAGTGTAATATCGGATATACACGTGTTTGGTGTTTTCTATGGATTTAAAACTAGAAATGTATTGCATAGAATTTATTAATGTATTATGTATTGTATCTATGGTTTACAGGTGTTGGATGCCAACAACTGTGACTACGAGCAGAGGGAGAGGTTCCTGCTGCTCTGTGTCCACGGAGACCCCAACACAGACTCCCTGGTCCAGTGGGAAATTGAGGTCTGCAAGCTGCCGCGTCTCTCGCTCAACGGTGTCCGGTTCAAGCGCATCTCCGGCACTTCCATCGGCTTCAAGAACATCGCCTCCAAGATCGCAAACGAGCTGAAGCTGTGACTACCACTGGTCGAGGGCCCTGAGGACTCCATTGAATAATCGCGACGGGCGTTGGATCGATAAATGTATTATATAAATAATTCCACGATCACGCTTCCTCGTCGTCTCGTAGTTCACGCGGCAGTGGGGACTATCTATATAATACTCGTATTGATCGTTGTTGTGAACTCTGTTCCACCGCGAGTGAACTGTGACAGTTGTGTAAATATTCAAGTACAGTTTTTCTTTGAATGGAAAGAATCTTGATATTTCGTTTATAATTAGTCGAATGTTTATTATTTGTATGGCGGCGATCTCACCTGGTGGACTGTCGTCGCCATTTTGTTTAGTATCCATGTTTCCCTAGCTGTGTCCGTTCCCGTGCATTTCGATAATGTTTTAGTTTAAGCAGAATTCTATTTTAGTACTCCTCTTCTTTCTTGCCTCTGTTGTTTTGTTTATAATTGTACCCATCAATGATGATAACTGTTTCTTTTAGATCGAGATTTTACAATTTACATAGATGTATTCGTATAAATTATATACAAAATAGTGTTAAATTATTCGATTTATAAATTAATTTATTGTATACTATCTAAATTATTATTGTAAACTTATTAAAATTTATTTTGTACAATTTTATTTAAGCATAATGATTGTTTTGAAATATTGTTGTAAGTAAAGTATTTACTTAACTCTAGCGAGAGAGGCGAGGTCCGGTCGGCCGAGAGACGGGAAGGGGTGAGCAGCGGACGATACTTACTGTATATAGAGGGTGCTTGAGTACCGTATGTAAATAGTGACTACCCTAGCGTTGAGTACTTAGCCTGCCCGTCGGCACTCACCTAACATTTATTACTTTTCCTAAATAAATTTGTAATAATTGCTGTTTTTCAATGGTAAAAGTGGCGGACATTACACAAACTAACAAAAAATGTTTTTTTTTCTTCTGAAGAATCCTTCCCAACACCAATTTTCTAGTTGTGTATAAAATAATGTCGATATTTGTGCGGAGCCCAGCTGTAGTATACGGTATTCGCCAAATCTTTTAACACACTTTACTTTCTTTTCCTTGAATCGATCTAATTACTTAACTCATTGTTCATTCTAAACAATAAATGTGTTCATAGCGTATTTTGAACAAGAAATTGAAAACTTGCTGATGAATAATCAAAATCTTGTCAATTATCAATGTACTTTGGAAAATGACAGGATGGATTGTTGGCATCTGAACCACCGTAGTAGACACGCTTTCATCGGGCTGTTCGTTATATTCTGTACCTCAAGCTTATCTTTGCTTTAGCTTTAATTTTTACAAAGACCCAATTCAGAAGGAATGTGCTATGGCACTTCTTGACAATTATCTATCTCTCGAAGCTTTCGAAGCTCTGGTATTTTAATAAAACACATTTTGTGATTTCTTTTTTAATAAATCACAATTGATGGAAGGTGAAGGTATGACTGTAGTATTAAAATAAATTTATAATAAAATTTAAAAGAATTCATGTTATAATTCATCTACCTTGGCTAATTACATCTAAATGAAATTGGAATAAAAACAAGCTGCAAGTGATTTTAAATATTGAGCATAAATGGATGAAATTGAATGCTTTAATTTGTTCAAATGCTTTAATTATTCAGTCGGAAGGAACCTGATATCCAGCAGCATAAATCGATCCAAATCCAGTTCTCTGATTGATACGTTCAACTTTTGTGGTAAAACAATTGTTAAATATTTTTTCTTTATTTGTTACTTTTTTACTGTTATGGTTTACATGAAGACAGAAAAAATTTGTAAAAGGTGCCTTTCCTGACGACCAGACCATCGGTTGCACGTTGCACACTGCTTGACTGACAACCGAAGAAGAACATTTGAGAATTCATTCAACAGTTGTGTGATCTTCAATAGCGCCTAGAATTCAACCTGGAAACATCACAATAAATCTGTTTTAATACATTTCTGCAGTAAATATCTTTAGGGATGTGCTTTCATTTTACTTTGAAACCCAGTTAAATGTCGAACACCAATTTGTTGTTTTTTAATAATGAATTTAACGCATATAAATTGCTATTATTTTTTATAGCCAAAATAGCCTATTTTCATACAGTGCTTTAACTTGCGATATGGTCAGGCCAAACGCTATAATGACTGCAGAGCACTATTTATTGTTTTATATTATGATCCTGTTGGGATTAGAAGTCAGTCTGATCAATTATACAGCTGTTTATTTGATTTTATAATTAGGAATCATTGAGTTAAATGCAACAAAAGTTAAAACATAAATGAAGATCTGGATAAATTTACAATCCATGACCCAATTAACTTTTTATATTTATTTTTATAAAATCAACTTCTTAATAATTTAATTTTTGTTGCATCAGTTTTGTACTTCTCTGCAAGAAATTGTCAGGAGAATCCAGGTGGAAATTGCCAATTCTAAAAAATAAATAAGTTAAAAAATTACATAAACATATTCGCTGCTGAATAAATATATGTTTCCATGGTGAGTGCTAAATGTTTTTAGTTGTCATTTTGACACTGTTTTGGCTTAAAACTACTTAAATGGATATCCTTTTATACATTTATCAACTTTTATTATAAAAAAGTAACAGTGATTGGCATCCAACATACATTTTGTAGTAATAAAAATTAGAACACTTAAATGTAAATACAAATATTTATATTACTTACCATTATTTGTTGTTTCAGCGATTGTATAAATCATTGTCAAGTACTAAATACACTACACAGCACTATTTACAATATTAAGTACAACACAATTTTTTATTTATTACTTGTAATGTTCTTTGAAACATTCTCCAAGGCATAAAGCTGCTCATCGCCACATGCCTCACAGAAATAAGCTGTTTCTTTTCTTTTTCCATTGCCAGTGCAAACAATGCGGAGTCTACGTGGAGGTCTGCATTGTGACGGAAGATGCTTTGTTTTACTTTGGGATTCGTCAGGTTTTACTGGAGTAAAAAAACTGTCAATTATTTGTTGCCTGAATTCCAATAGGGTAATTTTTTGTTTGTATGTCATGCTTATTGTATAAAAGGAGAATATTATTGATGCACATCTGTAAAATGTGTATAAACAATTTTTATACCACCTAATGGTTTTCCTCTCAAACGAGTTATAGTTTAGTAACAGGTCCTGTTAATTCCTCTCGTATATTGGCTACATTTGGCAATGGCTAGTGAGTTTTCCTTATCCTTTCCCCTTTTACTCACAGTTTCAACCATTTTGTTTTCATATTGATAAGATATGTAAAGAGCGGCTCATTTATCTTAGCACTTACCCACCATCGTTCCCTCATGATTTTTGGCAACTGTTTCTCCTGTTTTCAGTTTTTAAATACTATTTCTGAGGAATTGTTGAGCCTGTCTACATGCAATGTGCCATTAGCATAAGTTTCTTCAGTATAAGTTCTTTTGTCAGTGATACTGTTGTAGAAGTTATCAACGTACATAGCACGACTCTTGATTAAACGTCCAAAGCACTAGAATAAATGCAGAATTTTAAGCTAAGTTCTAAGAATGTAGCCAGAAAAAAATTTTGGGGGGTCCAGACAACTGATATTTTCCCGTAGTGGACAGAGAGTAGGGACCCATTTTGTTCCTTGACATGTTTCTTTGTTGAGAACGATCTTTCTGCAGTACATGTCAGTAATACTGAATTATTTAAATACTAATAATCATTTACTAACAAAGTAATCGAGAATTTGGGAGGGGTTCCTCTTGCTGACTATGTCCTTGCTAAGTTCATTTTGTTCTGTAAGAATGTACAGCTTTATTCCATACTTGTTTCTTTTGTTTTATATACTGTCAAAGTGTGAAATGACCTCTCCACAAAACCATGGAATCGTTATGGAGAGTCCTTTGCCTGGTGAATAGATACAGCTCATCTTAAAATAATCTATAACTGGTCTAATTTTACGTAAGTGGTTATCAATATCAACAAAATGTAAATAAACATCTCTAAATAAGAAGATATCTCATGACAATAATTGAGCAAAACAAGTTTTGAATAGCTTAATGGTACTCCAATAGTGTTGAATCGTTGGAATTTTAACTATTCCCGTGTGAAATAGAAACCCTATAAAACTGTTATATCCATGTAATTTGACATCTTTACATTGACTTATACAGGAATTTACACAGGTATCAGAAGGCAAAAACACGTTTTCAGTGTTAACATTTGTTTCATTGATAATGGTTTTGAGAAAAAGCTTATCAACAATAATATTAAAAAGGTCAATAGGGGTATTGTTGACTAGCATGAGGATATGTAATCCAGTGGGTAGATTAACCCTGGAACTAGCAATGGACATTATAATACCGATCTGAATCGATTTATGGGTGGCATTCAGCATTATAATAATGTTGATCTGACACGAATGTGTTTGACAGTTCATATAGAACATAAATCAACACTTGAAACCACTATTTCTATACCATTTGAAACTAAAAGAATTGCTGATTTCAATGGTGAAATTTGCTGTTTTGGCAACAGTGATGTCACAGTGATATAAAACTTGCCAGAAAAATAGTCTTCATTAAGCCATTTTGAAAATTAGTGATATATTATGGGTATGGTTTATCATGTTGGTTTATATCTTTGTTTTAGGCTAAAACATGCTAAATTTTAGTATATTTTGGAAATATTTAATTTAAAAAAATTGTTTTTAATTTTTGAAAATAGTTGTACCCGTGGTAACAAATTTATGTACATCCTACCACTTTTCAAAAATAACAAAAATTATAAATTGGATATTAATTTTTATTGTTTTGTAATGCATAGATTTCTCAAAATGTTTGCCTTTGAGTGCCACGGCATATTTTCCCAAGTCATACGCATAAATTGCCGGAGCATTTCCTTCTGTTTTGCAAGCGTGTGGGGAAAAAACTATATTAAAAAAACTATTCAACCGATTTGAATAATTTTTTTTTTAGTTTGTGTGTTATAAAACAAGGTATTTTTTCTATATAATATTATAATTTTATTTTTATTTACACAAAAAGAATATAGGTTATAACAAAAAACTAAAAAATGAAAAAAAATAAATTTCAAGTTTGAACTAAAATTTTATTTATACAATATTTTTTTAAATTTTTTTAGCTATACCATATGAAAGAGCATGAAAAACTGAACAAAAATCATGCACAATATGGTGTGTTACAGTAATATTTAACCAGATACTGCAATATATACAAAATACAACAAAAAGCAATTTTTGTTCAAGTTTGTCAAAAGTTTAGAAACAATATTATAACTATCCTATTTTACTCAATGAAGTAAGACGGCTATAAAATACTAATTATATAAAAATATACACAGGCCTACAATATAACCTTACTTCACCTAAAATCAATAGTTTGATTGGAACTTGCGTTTTACTTCATCACCAATCCAACAATAAAATATACGTCACTAAACACGAAAAAAGAAGTTTATAAATGCATTGTAAGTTTTACTGAACACAATTGCAGAATAGTAATAACAACAGTTTTCAGCATAAACACACGAAACTAGCACAATGTAAACACACACAAACGAAACTGTGTAGTTAATGGCAACAAGTAGCAGCTGACCAACTATTGTGTCATCTGTTTTTTTTTCTAAAGGCAAATAACTACAAGGGGGCGGTGACAATAAAAATCAATCACAATCAATTGTTCGAAACTTGTAGATTGCCGTGAAATAAGTTATTTGTCGAAACAAGAATGAATTATATGTGATATTAATTAAATACAAATCGTCTACTGGGTAGATGCCGGCAATTTATGCACATTTCATAACATCTACTATGTAGACGCTGCGGCACTCAAAGGGTTAGGAAACATTTAGTGCAAGAATTATTTTTTTTTTTAATAACCGTATCCATAGTAATAAATTTTGCCTTTCGTGTACTATTTGTGGTTTTTACTTTAATATATAATTTTTCTTCAAGAGAACCTGGATACCACCATGTATTTTCTGAAACTAGATGAAATTAAGAATAAATTGGCTATCTCAGATTCTAATATTCAAATATTATCACTCTACCAGGGACAGTCCCACCATTTGAAAAAAAATACAAAAATTAATGTAGTTTTTTTATAGTTTATGTAAAATGTATTACAAATACAATAATGTATTACAGTAAAAATGTATTTTTACAAAATATTTAAAGTACGGGTACATAACACTAAAAAATGGCCTGTCATCTGTGGAAAACATTACTGTAAGTTTGAGTATTAAAATGTGTTTTCATTACTGGGCTATCATCCCATACTAGCCGAGGACGAAAGTTGTTATTTGTGTTAACACCTAGACTGCTTTGATTGTGTTTCGGGACCAGACTGGGGAGTAACAGGAAATGGTGAGTATTACTCACAGACGTGTTGGGGTCTCCACTCGCAGTATCAGGTTCACTGTCAATTCAGAATCACTTTTATCTTTTTCACTGATAGTTAAACCTATTTTGATCACAACTATTACTAGTACTCATTTTAAAAAGTCACTAAATGTACTATGTGGAAACAACAGGCACAGTCTATAACTCCAATCCCTAATCAAGGCTGGGTAAGACCAGTAATAGCCCCAAATGAAGTGATAACAGTGAAACATGAAAAGATATGATTTCCTGACATATGGCCGCTGTGATAGCGCTGAATGAGTGTATGACAGCCAGTGAGTGTATGCAGCCTGTGGTACAAGTGTCAGTATTTTCGAATTTTGATTCTTATATGAATGAATTGTCATAATATAGTTCAATATAACATTTGACTTAACTGTCGAGACTTAAATGGGACAAAAAGTTTGAAATTTTATAAACTATTTTTAGAATGAAATTAATATATAAGTAACTTACCCCACAGAAGATAAAAGCACATGTTTTTGTTAGTGGAAGTGTGCCTGTGATTTTGATATTTATTGTGACTATTTACAACATAAAACTGACTGGAACACTCATCACTTGAACTGGGTATATTATTTAAGGTATTTTTGTACTTGCTGATGCAATATTGATTTGACTGAATATAACACTGACAGGAAGTTGTATGCTGCTTTGACTCCTACAGTAACAGGCAGACCATTCTTAACCAAGCAGAACCAACTGTCACATCAAACCACCTGTAGTGACAGGTCAAGGTCAAACCAGCTGTTGCCTGTTGGCCACCTGACTATCTCTGACCCTTTGCGTCTTCTGCTCTGACCTTGTCTGCTATGTTTACAATGTTTTGTTTACATTCAGACTTTTCAAACATATACTGACTTTTTATTACGACTTATACCCTGTATTAGTCACATTTTTCTAATGACTAATTTTAAACGAATTTATTTAACGGGTATTTATTATTTATGCATTTAGTTATCTTGTGAACTTATTATCAGCTGTGAAAATGGCCAAATATCCATGTGGAATATGTGAGGACAATGTAAGGTCAGCTGGAATCTTATGTACAGGTTTTTGCCATAAATGGATCCATTTTAAATGTGCTGAATTAACCCTGCCTGATGTAAGGATGATGGAAAAGGAAGACTTGTTAGGACAATGGACATGTTCAAAATGTAATTTAAATTCCACTGATGACGAAAATGTGCTATCAGGTAAAAATGTAATTGGTGAAGAAATCATTGAACAGTTAAACTGTTCTTCACTTGCCGAAGAGATAAACAAGTCCATTTTGCATGAGAATGAAGAATTAAAACAAGAACTTCATCAGGAAAAAAATAAAAGTTCTCTCTATGTACTGGAACTTGAAGACAAGTTGAAAGGCTGTGAAGAGAAAATTGAATCAATGAAAACACTGTTTCATGATAGCGAAAATGAGTTTTCAAAAGAAATAACATTGTTGAAGCAGAAATTAAAAAGGGAAAAAATAGCAAATGAAAATATTATTTTACATGCTGAGGAGGAGATCAGTAACAGTTTAAAACAGGACTGTTTGCAATCTGGAAATTGTATGAGGTGTGTGATTTATAAGGAAGAGACTAAAAAAATGCTTGAAACAATACAAACACTGGAAAGTATAATTAAAATCTTACAAAGGGAAAGTTCTGATCAGCAAAAACAGTATGATCCTTTGAGTCCGGAGAAATTCACCTGTCTTAATTGCTTTCCCCCTCTTAACAATATTAATAATAAACAAAAACCTCCTTCTGTTGATAATAAATGGCAGGAAGTGTCCAAAAGCTCTTGTCGGAGGAAACAGCGATCATTTGGAGTAATTAAGAATGTAGCGGATTCGGACTTCACTTCAGAGAATTCTTTTGCAGTGCTCCAGAATGACTGAATCAGAAAAGTCTGATTACAATGAATGCACTATCACATCCAACACTATCAGTACTCCATACGAACGTCCACAGTCTCTTACCCGGCAAAAAACTTACAAAAAAGTCTCGTCTGCTCATCAAGAACGAAGAGGTCATATTAATATAAGAAAGAATAACGGAACTAAACAAAAACTGCTTTTATGCGCCGATAGCCATGGCCGTGATTTAACATTTCACTTAAATAAACATCAGCAGCAACTTAAAAAACACACTAAGTCATTGGAAGCTGTCGGTTTTATTAGGCCTGGAGGTTTAGCCGAGCAGATTTTGAACTTTGACAACATTGATGGTGAAGAACTGGGTCCTGATGATGTGCTGGCCATTGCATGTGGGTCTAATGATGTTTCCCGAAATGAAGCACAAAATGCAATTAATGCAATTAAAGAAACAATTGTAAAATATAATAATTCTAGAGTAGTCTTAATGGACTTACCCTTTAGGCACGACTTACAAACTTGGTCATGTGTTAATGAAGAGGTTAGACAATTTAATAAAAAGCTAGAAACTATTAGTCAAGAGTTCCCCAATGTCTATCTGGTTAAGCTTAGTAGAGCAGACAGACACGTGCATACTCAGCATGGCATGCACTTAAATGTAAGAGGGAAGCACTGGCTTGCAGGACAAATTTGGGAGGCATTGGATGAGACCAAGAAGATAGAAGTGTCCACGACCCAGGGAACTGCTCCACAAGAAGTATGTGCCAGCAAAACTGATGAGAGGTCACCTAACTCAAACGCTGCTGATGGTATCTGTGCTACAGCCTTCACTTCAGGCTCTGAGCCACTCATGGATGGGGAAAAGGAAATGCCGGCCTCTTTGGGAAACTGTCTACTGACAGATCCAGCTGCACCACCATAGAGACAAGCCTTTATTCACAAAGTGTGAACTGTTGTAGAGGTAACCAAGGCCTTGGTTATCAGAAGCCTGGTAAAGATATGAGGGTGTCGGATAACAATAATGACATTCCTTTCAAAAGTAAAGCTAACTGTAGGAAATTTATAAGAATATTGCAGGCTAATGTACAATGCATACGTAACAAGCTACTTGAGCTTGAACATGTGGGCGAAAGTCATAAGATAGATGCAATTTGTGTTTCGGAGCACTGGATGACAGAAAATGAAATTGACTTGTTTGTGCCCAGTGGATATTTGCCTGCAAGCTTCTATTGTAGAAGAGAAAAAAAGAATGGGGGGTCGGGGATTTTCTTAAAAAGTAGTATAAAGTTTGAAGTTTTAGATTTTAGTCAGTATAATGCGGAGTTAGATATTGAGTTGTGTGGTGTCAGGCTGATTGAACAGAATATCATCCTTGTAAGTATTTATAGGTCTCCTCAGGGCAATCTCAAAGTTTTTTTTGACAATTTTGAATTGGCAATGAAATCAATCTTTAAAAAAAACAGCCTGGTGACAGTCTGTGGTGACTTCAACATCGAAATGGCGTTGATTGATCAAAATATTTCTATCAGTTTCTCTAATTTACTCAGATCTCTAAATTTAAACTGTACTGTCAAGTCTCCAACCCATGCAAAGGCATGTATAGATAATATTCTGGTCAATTTCTCAGAGGACTTGTATAAAAATTGCAATATGGAGTATCAATTTGCCGATCATAAATCTAGCATGATTAATATTTATGTAAGACAATTGGAGAATAAGAATTCAAAAGAGAATATGGGTAGTATTAAATTTGAGTTTAGAAAACAAAATGCGGCACAAATAAATAAATTTATTATGTTTTTGAAGGAGGAAAAATGGAATGAATTGGATGAAAATATGTTATTGAACTTAGGGGTAGAACAACTTTTTAATAATTTTTTTAAGAAATATGTAGACTTGTGGCACTTTAGCTCTCCACTAATCAGTAAAAGTAAAAAGAAGAATATTAATAGTAATAGGAAAATCAACTGGTATAATGATAAATTGGCAGAAGATAGAAATGTTATGTTAAATTTTTTTAATGTTTATAAATGCCTTAGAGATAGGGGGTCAGAGCAGACACCTGTAGCCTACAACGTGTATTTAGCTTCTAAAAGAACTTACAGGTCAAATCTGACCACCGCAAAAAGGCAAGCTTATGAGCAGTATATAGAGACATCAGCTAACAGTTGTAAGGCTGCTTGGGAAATAATCAATTTGGAAAAATCTCCTGCTTCTTCCAAAGATATTTACTTAGATCCTGAACTTACTAACCAGTTTTTCCTTGATTCAGTCACTGAGCTCTCAAACAATCTGCCACAGAATAATTCTCCTTTCATGGATTTATTGGGTAATATTCCTGTTCCTCCTAACTCATTTCAGTGGAAAGAAATTAAACCAGATGATTTAGTTAAAATGGTTTCTAAACTCTCAAATTCCAAAAGTATGGACTATTACTGGTTATCTAACAATATAATCAAGAAAACCATCCATGAAATCAAAAGGCCATTGGCTATTGTCTTCAATAAATGTCTGGAGGCGGGTTTTTTCCCTGACTCTTTAAAAGTGTCAAAAGTTATTCCGATTTACAAAAAAGGTGACAAGGACAAGCCGCAAAGTTATCGTCCAGTTTCTATTGTCCCCATTTTCTCTAAAATTTTGGAAACCATCATGCACCAACAGCTTTTTTTGTATTTTGAATATTTCAATCTCCTGTCTGAATCACAATTTGGTTTTCGGCCAGGCAGGTCCACAACTTCAGCGGTGTTGGAGCTTGTTAGTCATACCCTTGTGGCCTTCGAGAGGAGGGAATCAACGGCTCTATCTCTCTTAGATTTAAGCAAAGCTTTTGATTGTGTCCCCTTTGATTCAATCATTCAAAAACTCAAATATTATGGTATTTCTGAGAGTGCTTGTCAGATTATTACCTCTTATCTATCGGATAGAAAGCAGTTTGTATCTATTAAGGGGTGTAATTCTTCAATGAAAGAGGTAACAATTGGAGTCCCACAGGGGTCTGTATTGGGACTTTTCTTTTTTACTGTAATAATTAATGACCTGTCAGTGAACTTAAATGTAAACTCAGTTATCTATGCGGATGACACGTCTCTTTTCTCGAGTAACCGATATCTGGACGTTCTTCAGACAGAGATTGAAAATGCTCAAACCGGAGCATTAAATTGGTTCACCTCCAACAAATTACATTGCAATCCAGAAAAAACTCAAAATCTGTTGCTGAGTTTAACATCTAAAGAAAAGCCTCATCCTGTAAAGTTGTTAGGCTTTGTTATTGATTCGAAATTGACCTGGGCTCAGCATGTAAATAATGTGTGTATAAAAATCTCGAGAGTCAGCTATTTACTATGGAAATTAAGAGCTTTAATATCAATAGAACATCTGAGGTCTTCCTATTTTACACTGTTTCAATCACACTTATCTTATGGTCTAATTCTTTGGGGTCATTCTTCTGGTGTATCGGATATTCTCATCATACAAAAGAAAGTCGTCAGAACACTGTGTGGAGCCAGGTATCTTGAACACTGCCGACCTTTGTTCATCCAAGCTAAAATTCTTACAGTGATCAATTTGTACATCTACCATATCCTTATCTACACTAAAACTAACTTACATTTATTTTTCACTAGGCAGCATTTTCATTGCCATTTGACTAGATTCAGCCATAAGCTTGACTTGCCGCAGCATCGCCTATCAAAAACAGGCTCCTCACATCAGGTAAATTGTGTCAAATTTTTTAACAAATTACACGTTTCGGCTCATGACACTCCATTATCTAATTTTAAGCACAAATTGACCACCTGGTTACAGAATAATCCATTTTATTCTGTAGAGGAGTTTTTACAAACTGATGTTTGCCTTATCTTTTAAGCATAAGTAGCCTATTTATCTGTCTAATTGTTCATTCATGAAATGTCTTATTTATGTATCTTATTTAATAGCCTGTTTTTAATGTATAAATGTGACTGTGCCTATTTCATTGTAATGATCAATGGTAATAAAGTATTTGACTTTGACTTTGTGATAGCGCTGAACGCTAATTAGACAGCAGCAAACAAAGTTATAACTTTTTTTGAGAATTAAAAAAAATGTTATTTATATTCAGCCCTTTGCATATTATATCTTTTTTGACTAGTTTGACTGCAAACCCAAAAACAAAATAATAATCAATGAGATCTGTAATAATCATGGTTTTATATAATCTGTCTTAACATATTTTTGGAAAAAGCTGCTCGTAATTTTATCAATTACAGTTTCATCATTTAATTTATTTGCCTAATTCTTTTTTTTTTCGAAAGTGTCTCAAAGATGTATACAAATTTTGAAGTACTATATTTCACAAAAAAGAAAACATTTTGATACATGAGTTGTTTTTAAGTTTTAGCTTATTGATAACAATAGTAAAATAAGATAATAATTCAACTTGACAGTTTGTATTTTATTATTTTAAAGCTATATCACTGCAAATTGGTCTAATTTTAACTCTTGAAGATAGAATACTTCAAGCGCCATAACTCTGATAAATGTATGGTCTTTTTTATCATGTGTCAAGATCTTGGAAATTATAAATCTGATGGCAAATTTAAACGAGGAACTTTTCCTTACTTTTAGAGACATTTAAAAATATGTATTTCAAATTTTTTTTAAACCGCCATTTTTCAATATGACAGTCAACTTTAAATGTGGGAAAAGGAAAAAATAATTATTCACATGAGAGTATTTTGGTTCCTTCAAAATGTAAAAATTTTACGCTCTACTTAATTAAAACCTTTACTTACTGTAAACCTATCCAACTACTAAACGTTAGTTTGTAAAATAAATTTGGATATTATTTTTACCAATATCTTAAAAACAAAGGAAAATTTCCTAATTTTAGATGTTGGATTTTCATTGTAGAATATTCAATAGAAGCCTATTTAGAATTGTGCAAAAGGTAAAAAACGTCTTTTTCTACCAGGTGAAATTAAGACCAAGAGGCCCTCTCTGATGAATGGTTTTCTATAAGGAATATCAACGCCTTGAGCTGTGATATCTTCATTTTTAAGAAAAATATCAAAAACTTGCAGGAATAAAAAAAGTCTTAAATTACTTTTCTTGTAGAAAATAATAATGAAATACAGGGTGTTCCACAAAAAAAAACAAAGCTGACAACCATATTGGAAAATAGCAGCAATCTTAAAAAGTTTGAAATACATGTCTCTAAAAAAGGGAAGGTTCTCCATTTAAAAATAAATTACTTAATGTTTGTTACAAAAATGGTCTGAATCAACTCACAAAAACACATGTGGATCACATTCATTTATGCTAGTAGTAGTCTTGGAATATTAGTTTCCACTTATTAATTAACAATTGATGACAATCTCTCTTAGAACTCTTACATTGATGACCTCTGTAGTAAGCTGAACTTTAGTATTTATGCCATTAAAAGAGTTAAAAGCTCTTGGAACTACGATAGTGCCAGTACAGCATACTTCGTATTTGTCTCTTTTTGAATGTCAACTGAGATGGATTATTGGTATGGAGCAACTCTTCAGCAAGGAACAGGAAACGTATTCTAGTCCTACAAAAAGAAGGGAATTTGAGTACTAGCAGGACTTTCCTAGATCACCTGATCCACAATAGCTCAGAAACCTGACCACCTAGGTGATAATCACAGTTGTAACACTATAAACGCCTATGACTATGCCTTACCTATACACCACCTGACCCTGTTTGTAAAGAACCTATCTACATGGGATAAAACTATACAATCAACTTCCAGATGACCCGAAGAGACTCAGAGAAAACAATATTTAGTCTTTTAATACTTTATAAACATATCCTTTTTTGTATTTTTCACTGCTCCATGCAATTTTATCTTGTTGAATTGAAATATCTTTATTCATGTTAGTACATAAAAAGTTCAAGAATGGTGTAAAGCATTTACAATAAGATAACAATTATATAAACTGACTAAGGATTATACTATAATTGTGTATTGACTAATATGAGTAGATAATAATATGGGGTTCCTGGCGCACTTTCGGAGCCAACCGAAAAGCAATGTAAAATACTGTTCAATGTACCATAAAGGAAGCTGAGAAATAACACAGCAAATCTCAATGAAAAATTAACCGAATCTACAGTCGTTTGTCTCCAAAAGCGATCGGTACATTACTATCTACTCTGTGGAATGAAAAATTAACCAAATCTACAGCTGTTTGCTTCTACTTTCTTAAGCTGTGCTTTGTAAAATGTTGTCAAATCTGCTATGAATAAAGGAAAAATCTTCGAAATCTTAATAAAATTTAATCAATTTAAAACATTTTTACTAAAAACATACTGTACTTTAATAAAAAACTTTTCTACTAAATAAACAACATGAACTCACCAAAGTCTCTACAATTTCTAGCATTAAAACAGTGCAACAAAGATGAATTCAGTGAATTGCCGGTTTATTTTCAACAACAGTTGATACCGTCTTCGATACTTTCCTTAAATGATACAGAATTCAAAGAACTTGTAAAGTCTTTTGCAGAAAAAACGTCTAATGGAGTGTTTTACTATCGGCAAAAAACTAAAAAAGTAAGGGATTACATATTTAATATAATTACGAAAGATATTGAAAAGAAAGTAAAAAATAAACAAACAGAGAGTTTTCATCGTTTTTTTATGACATTTTTCCCATATTATACGTCCTTTCAAGATAATCAAGACTTAATTTATGAATTTCTTAGGAATTTTTGTGAGTATCAAGATTTATCAACACAATTCATTAAAGAGCATTATAGAATTTTTCTTATAGAATATAGCCACATTTTGTGTGAAACAAAACGTATTACTGTAGATAATATTCCATGTGATTCCTATGAAGAAAGACACCAACTATGGTTATCAAAACAGTACTATGACGTGGGGAGGGACTGCAAGTTTTAGAGTTAAGACTTTATTCTACAAAGTTAATTGTTATAATTTCTTTATCTTTAATAGTCTTCTTTCCAGTAACAACCAAGTGTAATTTTTCATTTTTGTTTAATTCTTTAATCTTTTTCTCATCCAAAACAGTCAAAAATCTGTTCGGTAAATGTACTTTACAATCTTCCAACTCGGCAATTATTGTAAACCCGAATTTATCTTTCATTTTCTCCAAATTCATGATTTTGTACTTCTTTTTTTCTTCTAATTCATTCAACTTCTTATACTCTTTAAACTTGCATTCACCAATATCATTTAACTCTTTCAAGAACTCCATTTAAATAGAAAAAATTCAAAGACGGAAAAAATGAAATTCGCTAACCTTCACTCGAGAAGTCGGGGAGAATGTGAGTAAAACCGCATTCTTTTCACGAGGTTCTTCGTTTAATTTCTCCAAATGTACTATAAAATCATCGAGGATTTCTGGTTCAAAATCATAAACAAATTCTACATCTAGATAATAAAAAAATACAGGTAATATCTTTTCATAATAAACGTGTGTATCGATACCTACAAACCTAATGTATTCTTTGAAAAGGAAAATAATTTTTTCAACGGTTCCAAGAGATAAGTAAAAATTTTTATTCTGTTTTCTAAATTCTGTAACAAATTGTGTTTGTTTTTTACCTCCATATTGCAATTTTGTAAGCAGATTATTCAAATGTGTTAGTTTATTTCGAAATTTCTTAGGTTTAGGTCTTTCATACAAAATTAAATTACAATCTCTACAAACTAAATATCTTTTATCAATAATTTCTCCTCTATTATAACACTTGTAACAGTTGGCATTATACTCTTCCATTTAAACAAAAAGATTTTTTTTATAAATGGAGATTATGGAACTAAGTCTGCCGAGGTATAAATTTTTCAGCACAAATGTTTATGTTTACATTTCTACAACAGAGATAAATATAAATAATTTCATTCTATTGTACAACTATTTAGGATATTTTGTCTATGATTACAAAGATTATTCCGGAAGAAATCGAGATTTTTCATCAGCGAAAGAGTATATTTTTGAAGTTTTAGAAGGAATGAAAGAGAATAATATGAACATCATTAACTACTGAATTTCTCTAATATCGTTCTTAATCACATCATAGGCTAAAAATTTCTCAGAAACCACAACAACATAACAAATCGCGTTTGTAACAGCTTTTTGAAAATCCATATTGATAATTATATCGTTCTTTGAACCAGAAATATTTGTCATACTCTTTGTTGTATCAATGACATAAATAGGTCTATTCGCTAAAAATTCTTTAGGATTGTAATACATTTCCTTATTATTACAGTAAACTTTCTTAAAATCTTGATACATCTGATACATGATTCTGAAAAGACCTCCGGAAATGTTTAAATTTTGTAATTCATCTGGATAATAAGAACCGTTCAATTTTACTCTGATATTTTTTACATCCAAACTATCAAACTTTGAAGGATTTTTTTCTTGATTATTCTGTCTATCTGTTTGAAAACCTATGATAACGAACTTGGGATTGAAGATATTTCTATAAATATTTGTGATATCGAACGAATAAGTTGTTCCGGAAATACCTTTTTGTTCAATACATTGCCAATCTAGAAAATTAAACATAATGTTTTGACTTTTTGTAATTTCATCAATCAACCTAATTTTACTCGTGGTTTTATAATCAATCATTGGAACTCTAATAAAAAAATCTGTAATTGTTATTTTTCCATCAACAGGCATAACATTTCCAGTTGCAGTCTTCAGAATCACATCATCGTCTTCTGCTCTTATAAAACTTAGATAAAATCCTCCTTTATAGATCGGAATAGTAACATTTTCAAAAAATCCTAATCCAAAATGAGATAAATTTCCAGCTGCTTCAAAAACACCAAATTTAAAATCTGATTCAAAGCCATTAGAAGTTTGAGAAATAACATCACTTTTTGAATACGAAATAGTTCCTTTAATTGTGCTTAATTGGCCATAGTTTTCGACTTCTTCTATCAATTTATTGTGTTTTCTTACTTCAATCTTAGAAAATAAAAACGGTATAAAATTATCGATTAATCTAACATTATCAGTTCCAAGATATGCTTGACCATCTTGTTTTGTTAAAGTTCCAGAAATATAAAACTGGAAGTTAGACGAGCAAAAATTATCTCCAAAATCAATATTAAACTCAGTTCTTTTATTCGGTTCATTCAAATGTTGTTTACTAATTGGATAGAAATTTTTAAACTCCGCCCTTTCAATATCACTAGCATATTTTCTGTAGTCCGCCATTTAATAAGAGAAAATTTAGAAATTTTAAACATCATGTATAAGAAAGATATCATTTTTTCATCGATCTAATGTACGTTTTTATAAGAAAAGATATAAATTTTAGTAAAATAATTAAAAAGATTAGAGTCATTTTTAATGATCTACTTCGTCATATTCAGGATTCTCTTCCTTAAATTTTGCGATCTCGGTCACATATTTCAATAAAATTTGCACAGGATAGTAACCGCTATCTATAATATTGTTCCAATCAACTGTATCTTTATTTTCATCCAAAAACTTTATACTCAAGTGTTGATAGAGGCAAAGAACAGACATATGATCTTTTAATTGATAATGTATATTTTCTTGAATGAACTCTGATGATAAAGTTTGATATTTAGCAATGTTATACCAATTCAATTTGTTTACGTATAATCTCATCATATCTTCGGATAATTCATATTTTTGAGAAATATCATCCCAATGTTCTTTTTTCAAATCTCTTTCGTGTTGCATTATAAAAAGATCGAAAGCACTGTAATGTCCCGCCATCTCTATTTATTAAGAAAAAATTTCAAAATCAAGTTTTTATAAATTGGCTCTTTTTTGCGTTACATTCAGCACATTTTCCAGAAATTCTCTTAACTCCATTGATGTTTGCATAGTATTTTATATCATTTGTTGCAGTTTTTTCTTTACATCTCACACAATATATGAGCGCCATTTATTTAGGGAAAATTTAAAATGAATCATCATAACCGCCTAATCTATTAAATCTGTTATCAATGTTTTCAAAAGATTTATTAACATCTTCTTTAAATTTATTAAAGTTTTCTTCTAGTTTATTTACTTTATCGAGATATAAAGAGTATTGATCATCTATTCTTTTAAGTAATTCATTATTATGTGTTACTTTCTCATTGAAACGTGTACCAAAATTTTCAAAAAAGTTTACTTTCTCATTGAAATGTGTATCAAAATTTTCCAGAATTTTTGTAACTACTTCACTAACTAATTCATTAACATTATTTTTATATGTATTAAAGTTTTCTTCTAGTTTATTTATCAAGTAATTCACCAACATCGTCTACTGATCTTTTACTTCTTTCATCAAGTTTTTCATAGACTTCTGTTGTAAAATCTTTAACATGCTGTTTATGATTCTCATAATTTTGTTTTAGTTCATTAAACATTTTAATAGGATCTTCTAATTGAATCATTACAACAACATCAAATGGATTAATTCCTTTACTAACACTGCTAATTCTTTTTCCTTTAAAATCTAAGGCATTTTTAACATTCGGATCATGTAAATCAACAATATCGATGTTTTCTGATAATTTTAGAGGTTTTAAAATTTGTTCTTTAACAACAACATCATGTTTGTCAATACCAGGTCGAACACCGACAATTCTTTTCTTATTAGCCAAACTAACATAATTCTTTTCAACTTTGATCGCTTCAGTAATTTTATCAGCTTTTTCGATATGAGACATTAAATTGGTAAATAATTTTTTTACACCATCATCAACTTCTTTTTCCAATGTTTTTATTTTATCAGCAACTTCATTTGAACTCATGAAATTTGCAAGTTTGTTATCATATTCTGCTTTAAAATCTTCAATCTCGACAGCAAACATATCTGAATCTGGAAGGTTTTGTAATAAATTTTCTAACTTGTTATCAAACTCATTTCTCAAACTATCAAAATTCAAACTATTATCTACATTTTGAATAATTTGTGTTCCAAATACGTCAAAAATATTTTGTGAATCCATATTTATTAAGTAATAATTTGTTAACAACTTCTTTAAAATCTTTACCATCACTCAGTTCATTCAAAACAAAAACACATAAATGACCACAAATTGGGGGATCTTTATAGTCTTGAATCTGAGAATCATTGTAGTAGACGCTTGATTTTTTCAAATATTTAATCAATTCTATAGGTGGTTTGTCCTCAATTCTTCCATACGAATCAAAATAACATGCATTCTTATCATTTTTATAATAACAAATCCAATGCGTTCCACTTCCCATAATCGAGTCTAAATTCACAATTCCACATTCAAATTTCTTAACTTTTTCAGGTAATGTATCTCTCATGAAGATTCCTCTAAAATGTTTAATATTTTTGCAGATTTCTTCCAATTCCCCGAATGTTAAAGGTTTGATTTCAAATTTTTTTTAATGTTTGATTTCACGTATTTCAAAGTTTTTTCATCTAATCCAGATCCTGTAACATCTTCCAACTCTTTATCTAACCAATTTAAAATGTTTCGAACAATAGGAATCACATCCTTTTTAACGATTGGAGCAGCTTTACGAACATAAGGAACAACATTTTTAACAACTGGAATATTTTCTCCAAAATCTAATAAATCTTTCAAAAGTCCACCATTTTTAAGTTCTTTCAACTGATTATAAGAAAATTCTATTCTGGTTCCTTTATTGTTTTTCTTATGTTTTTCGAGTTTATTGTATTGTCTATTTGTTAAAAATATCTTATCTTCGCCATTTTTTAGTTGATCTATTTTAAATTGAATACTAACGGGTATTTTCTTCTTAAAAGCGGATTTTATTTTTTCTTTCTGATTTTTGCTGAAATTTACATTCACCTCCATTTATATAGTTAAAATTTCAAGTTCTCTTCGATTCCCATTCCTAGTTTTCTCTTCAAAAACATTGCTCCAGCTGTTGGAAGCGCAACAAATCTTTCACCTAAACTAGCATCTTTTGATAAAAATCTATCCATTGCTTTATCTTGCAAAACTTTATCTGCTATATGTCTGGAATTTGTGTCTCTATGTTTTGCATAAAAAATATCGTGTTCCATAGCAGCTTGATCTAATTTATTTATACCAGGATCTCCTCTTTTTAGTCTTTTTTCGAGTTTTGTGCCAGGCCCCAGATACTGATAAGTTGGTACGTGTAATTCAAAAGGTAAATTGTTGATAAAATCATTCAAAAGTCCACTACCCTCAATCATAGATGAACTTATTGCCGGCAAAATTCGTTTTAAATATTTAATTCCATCAGGTTTTTCAATCACCTCATCAAGTTTGTTCGAAATAAAATCTTTAATCGCTTTCTTTTCGTTCAAAAAATTGTTGTTTCCAGCCTTTTCTTGAGCATAAATATAATTAATAATTCCATCGAGTTTTGTCAAATCGTCGATATATCTGTATTCAATCTTATTATCACTGTATTTTCTCACACCTGATCCTTCGATTCTTTTTTCCCAAATTGGTTTAATCAAATTGAGATATTTTTTACCTTTACTTGACTTTGGTTTCTTAGTTGATGGATCATTATTTTTGTAAATTGAATCAGATTTCCATAAAATTTCAGTATACTTTTTCAAGTCTTCTTCAGAATATAAACCGTCTTTTGGAACATCAGTGCCTGTTAATAATCTCCATAAACCTTGAGTTCCTTCATATGTTTTTTTATTAATAATGATATCATTATGCTCAAAATTCACGGGCAAATTTCCAATCATAAAACTTTTCTTTTTTCTGTCCCAATACAAACCAAATTTATCATCCTTCGCTCTAGGAAGAAATTTTTTACCAATTTCACCAATTATTATATCCGTTGTTCCAGGACTTATTGGTTCAACTATGGTAGAGTCTTCAATGATTCGAGGTCTAAATGGTGTTGAAGATGGTAATTTTGGCAATTCAAACTCTTCAGATTCTGGAATTGAAATATCGGCAAATTGTCGTACAACTGGAACCAAATTCATCAAATTTTGATTATCACTTAAAACATTTTCAATTTTGCCCTCAATGTTTTTTATTGCAGAAGTTACAGGTTGATTGATTTTTTGAATAAATTCTTGTTCTTTTTCATCAATTCGAATCTGTTCTTTAAATTCTTTGATTAATTTCTTTTCTATTTGATCAAGTTTTTTTGCTTCTTCTGAAGTTACGTTCGCCATTTATTTAGGAAAATTTTGAAACGTAAACGTGGAACGTGGAAACGTGAACACGAAACGTGAAAACGAGAACACGAAACGTGAACACGGACCGTAAAACGTGAACGTGGAACGTGGAAACGTGAACACGAAACGAGAACACGAAACGTGGAACGTAAAACGTGACCGTGAAACGTAAAACGTGAACGTGGAACGTAAAAACGAGAACACGAAACGTAAACGTGAACGTAAAAACATGAAAACAACTAGATTATCACACGTTTATATTGGAAAATTTATTCAAATATTTGCCATTTTTAGGCTTCAAAGTTAGATTAATAGTTAAAAATCCGTAGTCTTCCTTCCAAATTTTATCACATAACTCAATAAAGTGGTTAAAACTCATATCAGATCCCACATAATTGTTATAAATCTTTCTCGAATAGTGATCATCTTGCTTAAAAATACACAACATATTCAGGTTATTTCTTATAACTTGTTTATCAACCTTTGAAAAGCATTGGGAAAGATAGATACAAGATATGTTTTTGTGACGAGACATTACGAAATATTCCTTAATAACGTCCTGATTTTCCAAAATACAATCATCAAAAACGATTAACGAATTGGGTTTACATTCGCTTAACGGAACTATGTCCTCAGAAGCATTATAAAAATGTGATATTTTTTTGTTTAAGTTTTTCTCAATATTTTCAAATCTTTCTTGTAATTTTTTATAGGCGTCTTGTTCTAAAGATTTACTAAAAACATACAAATTGGAATAAGGAATCAACCTATTGTAGATAAAATTCAATAATAAAGTTGTTTTTCCACATCCACTTGAACCAACAATTAACAATCTGATTGGTTGATCTTTCTTATTTTCTTCAAACGTTTGAAGTTTTATCTGATCTTTTTGCTTTAAAAATTTCTCCATTTAAATAGCGAAAATGAAGCTGTTCAAGTTGACTTCAGAAAGCTCTCAATTATTTTTAAACTTGGAACATCCTATACACTTAGAGGAAGAATCAAATTGTTTTATCGGTTTAAGCGGTTTTTATTCTGACAATTTTGTAATAAATATTAGTGAAAGTTCTCCTTATTGTATAGGATTTAGTGAGAAGAACGTAACAAAATATTATGGTTTAAACAAAGGATATTATACTTTCGATCAAATAAAAAATTCCCTTAAAAATTATCTGAAAACATTCAAACAATCAGATAAATCTTTAAACTTTGATGAAAACAAGTTTGAAATGCAAAAAAATTATCTCTCTAATAAAATTCAAATAAAATCACCAGTAAGAATAATGTTTTCAGCAATTATTGTAGATTTATTAGGGTTTGTTCAAGAAACTATTGAGCCAAATCAGGTATATTTAGGAAATAAAACGCCAAAATTTAGACCGTTTGATGTAATTGAAGTACATTGTAATCTCGTTGAACCTAGTTTTGAAAATCATACCGAACATTTACACAAAGAATCTGAAATTTTGTACACATTTTTCCCAAATGTTGCTTATGGATCAAAAATCAGTGAAAAACCGAATGAAATCGATTATATTCCAATTAGAAAAAATATTAAAAGAATTCAAAAAATCGTTCTAACTATACAAGACTCTGAGGGAAATTTATTAAATAATGAGAGTAAAACAACAATATATTTAAGATTGTCGAAAGAATGATGAATCAAGGGGGGGAACGAATCGTTCTTACCTTCAAACTTTCAAAAAAAAACACTGTTTTTATCAATGAATCTGGACTTTACACTCAAAATAAAAATTACTAGTTAAATTTCTTTTCTATCTAAATGGAGACAGTTGTAGATCTAATAAATAATCAACTCAAATTCAATAATACAGAAATTTTTACGATTGTTGATGAAAATAACGAAATTTGGTTCAAAGCAAAAGATGTTGCAGAAATTTTAGAATATGAAAACACGAGGCAAGCTATCATAAATAATGTCGATAATGACGATAAAACAACTTTTGAATGTATAAATTACAGGAGTCTATCCCATAGACCCCGAGAAAATATTCAAAAACATACTATTTTCGGTAATGAATCTGGTTTATATTCTTTAATTTTGAGATCTAATAAGCCAGAATCGAAATTGTTCAAAAAGTGGGTTACAAAAGAAGTTTTGCCAAGTATTCGTAAATTTGGTGAGTACAAACTTGAAAACAAGATTAAATATTTAGAGGACGAAGTTAAACACTTGCAAATTAAAGATGAAATAAAAACGGAAATAATCGCAAAACAAAGTGTAAAAATTGACTTAATGAAACCAGACCTTGTTTGTAAAGATTTTGCTAAGAAAAAACACCATGTTTTTGTATTAATTAAGAAGAATCACATGTGGGAATATCCTTATTACATTATCAGAGCTCAAAAGAGAGAAATACCGAAAAGATTGAAAGAACTTGAAATTGATTACCCAGAAATGGAAATTTTATTAAGACAAGGAGATCCAAATAGTATAAATCTCTACAACCAAATGAAAGAATCTTTGAATATTTTATAGAACGGAAATCATTTTACTACAAATATGGCAGAATCTCGACTGATTTATAGAATATCTAAATTACACGATGAAAATGTTTCTAAATTTTACTAAAAACTCTCGATTTATTATATTTTGTTTGTAAATCTTTAGCATAACTAGGTAACCATCGTAGAATTTTTTTTTCATATTCACAAGGCATTTCGTTTTTATAACTTTCGCTGAAAATTTTTTTAGCACAATCTTTGCAAAAAGCATCTTTTCTATCTTTACTATACTGCCAGTTATTAAATTCAGAAATATTTTTAATTTCTTTACAAAAGTAACACTTTTTCTCTTCTAAAGTTAATTTGTTCATTTTATCATATAATTCCTTACAATAACAGTCTTTTCTATTCTTTTCCTTATAAAATTCTTGACACTTTGTACATTTCTTTTGAGACTCCATTTATATAGAAAAAATTATTACACGATGAAAATGTTACTAAATTTTATTAAAAACTCTTGACTTATGATATTTTGTTTGTAAATGTTTAGCATAACTAGGTAACCATTGAAGAACTCTTCGACATTCGCAATGAGTCGGTTTATTTTGACTTTCTCGGAAAATTCTTATAGCACAATCCTTACAAAAAGCTTGTTTTTTATCTTTACTATAATGCCAGTTGTGAAATTCTGAAATATTCTTAATTTCTTTACAAATACAACATTCTTTCTCTTCTAAAGTTAATTTTTCTATTTTTTCGTATAATTCTCTCTCATATTTACTACGACAATCCTTACACATAGACCCTAATCCTTCTTTTTTATTCTTATTTTTATAAAAAGCTTCAAAATCTTTAAATTCTTGACACTTTGTACATTTCTTTTGAGACTCCATTTATATAGAAAAAATTACAGCTTTGACTTTCTCAATTCATATTCATAGAAATTTCCGGTTATTTCTTCATTATTTAAATCTTTTATACTATAAGTTACAGGATCTGTGTTATTAATTTGATAAATTACAAAGATTTCTCTTGACCAATTGTTCTTATATTTGTTCGAAAATGTTTGTTTTTTACTAACAATTCTTACATGATCATTGACTTTAAATTTAGTTTTCGTGTGAATTTCTGGTGGAACATACTTAAAAACCGACTCTAATAACTCTTTTTCTGCATCTTTATCTACGTCTTTAGGCTTCATTTTGATTGTGCTATGAACAGTATCGTTATATTTCTTTACGATTTCTTGAAGAATATCGATCCATTTAAAGTTTTTATTAATCTCAAAAAGAACCTTCATTCTTTCATTTTGAGGTAATTTTATGTTGGGGCTGTTATATTTATTTATTTATTTGTTATCTGTGTCAGTGTTTAAGTTATTTCAGACTATCAGGCTCGATCCAAAGAAACTAAGTAAGGTTAGTAGGGTGGACCCGTCATAACGGATCCAGCCACCATGGCCACGCCAGAGTATGTTATAGAGACCGAAAAAGCGGTTTTGAGTATTATGGAGACAGAATTTCCTCTGAACGAGCTACACCATAATGAGAAATTAGAATTAAATGCTAGCCACAAGAGAAAGTTTACTGAAACAGAAAGTCAGAATCAAGGAATAAAAAATGATCAAATGAATCCCGCCAAGTTACCCAAAAAATCATTCATACAAAGATGGTATAATGCAGACTCAGCTGGGCCATATGAGGTTGTTGTAAGTTCTGTAAATAAAACAAGGGTTAATCCTTTTGCTGTTGGTAAACTCCTCTGTAAGTATGAAGGTAAGATAGACCATATTATTAGAAAGGGTAAGAATGTCTCCATCTTTTGTAAAAATCACGAGGCAGCAAACTCTCTCGTAAGTGAGAATCCTTCTAACCTTGTTAACTACCATGTGTTTATCCCTAGTTATAGGGTACAGGTAACCGGAGTAGTTTTTGTTGAACCAGATGTACTCCCAAATGAGCTAGTAACGCGGGCCCTAAGCCCAATCCCTATATTAGAGGCTTACCGTATCACTAAAAAGGGGAAGGATGGAGTGTATAATACTCACTTTATGAAAGTAATATTTGAAGGTACTGAGCTTCCAAATAAAATCAAACTAGATTATGTAATGATGTCTGTTGAAAAATACACACAACCTGTAAGACAGTGTTACAGATGTTATTCATTTAATCATGTTGCAAGCGCACCATGTAAGAACACCAACCTATGTGGCAACTGTGGTGAACCCGCCCATGGCGAATCTAATGGTGAGCACTGCCAGAAAGCTGCCAAATGTGTCAATTGTAAAGGGGAACACCCCAGCTTTTCCAAGTCATGTCCAGAGTTTAAGAAACAAGTAGCTATTAGGGTCAGAATGTCAGAATATAATGTAGATTTCTTCACTGCCTCTCAAGCAATTAATACAAAGAGCCACACACCAGGCACACAAGTTAAACCTCACAAATCTTTCTCATCAGTGGTCAGTCATAACGTCACAAGTCATAAAGACTTCCCTCAACTTAACTCTATTAGGCCTATTCAAAAACCGATTCTCGCAGATAATTACTATAACACTTTAATTGGCAGCGAAGATGAGGGTGAGATAACGGAAGAAAGTGGATGGCAACATCTCACTAGAAAGCCAAAGGACAGACAAGCACCTTTTAACAACAAGAACACAACTGTGTCTAGAAACAGAAATTTAAAACCCTCATCAAATATCCCTACAAAAGGAAAAATTGCTGAAGGTTATAGGCCTAGTCCTAAGCAAAGTAGGTCAGGTGAGCTTACTGAGGATGAAAGAGCCCACCTCAAAAAATCGATGGAGGAATTCCAGGCAAAATTATATTTTGAAAAGCTAATGATAAATGCAGCTGCCGATAATGCTGGCAACCCGATGCAAGCTGTCAATATAGTTCTAGAAAATATTAAACAGATTCTCGTAGGCTTGTCAGTGGGTATTGACATCGTCAGTAATGACAAACAATCCACCTCTTAGGATTATACAATGGAATATTCAGTCTCTTAAGTCAAAACGGGCTGAATTAGAACATTTTGTTACAATTAATAACATAAAACTCATTGTACTCCAGGAGACCTGGTTATATCCAGAAGAAAATTTTACCTTTAAAAACTTCAGCACGGTAAGGAATGACAGATATGATGGGTATGGTGGTACAGCAATCCTAGTACACAAATCTCTAGAATGTAAAGTGGTACCAGTTCCAGGCCTGGAAAACTATCCAATCCAGTTTACAGGTATTGAAATATTAAACTTAGAAAAATCCTTATTTATATACAACTGCTATTGCGCTCCAAACAAATTAGATCAAACTCTATGGAACAAATTATTTCTTTTGCAAAAAGAATTCTCAATCTTATGTGGGGACTTTAACGCTAAACACCCCTACTGGTCCAGTGATGGGCGGAAGGATTATAGAGGAATTCAAATTTTCAATACTTACTATGATTCACATTATATTCTCCTCAATGATAAATCCAGTACCACAGTAGGATCCCCTGGTAGGAGACCCTCTACCATTGATCTTACCTTTGCAACATTTCAACTGAAACAGAGGATCCTTTCTTGGAAAGTGATGAAGGACTCGATGGGTAGTGACCACTACCCTATTGTTATAGATATGAATGTTCAAAACCAAAATAATCCCACACCATTTTTAGACCAGGCAAGTTTCCAGGATAGAAACTTCAAAAAAGCAGACTGGTGTGCATTCTCCAATACTGCCGAGAAAGCCTCTGTACAAATTCTAACTGTCAAGGCCAAAGGTGACATAGAATATGAGGATTTTATGAAAGTTCTGAAAGAATCAATTATAAATGCAGTGCCAAAATATCACAATGGCCCAAAAGGTATTGGTTTTAACTCAAAATCCTGGTGGACACCAGAGTGTTCCAGGGCAGTTGCCATCAGAAGAAGGTATTTTAGCCAATTTACGAAGGAGATGACACCTGTTAACTATAGCCACTACAAAAAAGCTCATTATGAAGCAAAACAAATCATAGTCAAAGCTAAACAATCTGCATGGCATTCACTATGCGAAAGATTAAATTATAATAATAACTCTCAAATATGGCAAATGATAAATGGACTAAAGCAAGGAAAGAATGCTTCAAATAGTTTCGAAAAGTATTTAGCAAATGACAAGGACCTAAGCTATAAATTCATGAAAACTATCTCCCCAGATTATGTTCCAGAAAAATCAGAAATTGACCTCCCCATCTTCATGAAAAATAGTAATAATCACCAACTTGAGGGTGAATTCAAAGAAATCGAACTGGAACATGCCATCAAATCTAGGTCCAAGTCCACCGCCCCTGGATTGGATGGTATTAACTATTTAATCTTAAGAACGTTGCCCCCTTCAGCCAAAACCCTTCTGCTAATTGTCTTTAACAACATCTGGCAGGGAAAGAGCATCCCGGAATACCTGAAAAACATAAAGGTAATAGGTATATTAAAACCAACAAAAGATAGGACATCTGAAAACTCATATAGGCCTATCTCATTAATATCCTGTATTATGAAAATATTCAATTTAATGATTAAATACCGCCTAGAATGGTTTACCACTAAGAACAAACTTATTCCTGACAACCAATTTGGTTTCAAAAAGAAGAGTGGAAGCAATGACTTCCTGCTGACCCTGATAACCGAAGCTCAGGTAAGCCTTACAAACGATAGAACTGCAGTTGTTGCATCCCTGGACTTAAGTAGTGCCTATGACTCAGTCTCCATACCAACACTTGCAAGTAAGTTATATGTTTTAGGAATCCCAACAAAATTTATAATGCACATTTTTAAATGGTTTAGTTGTAGAAGGTTGACCTTCATCAGCAATCAGGGTACCTTCATCAGAACTGCATATAGAGGCCTTCCCCAGGGGTGTGTGCTCAGTCCAATATTATTTTCACTGTATACTGCAGACATCGGTAGGTATATGCCAAGACAGGTACAACCTCTACTGTACGCAGATGACATAACCCTAATCTATAGTCATAAAGAGCTAGACATTAGTGCAGCTGGGATCCAAGAAGCCTTGTCCAGCCTTGAACAATACCTGTTAAAGGTATCACTTAATATAAATCCAAGAAAGTGTAAAATTATCGTAATAAGTAGAAGGAAAGAAATCATAAATCCCACATTGACTGTTGACAATCAAGTCATTCCTGTAGTCAATAGCCATAAGATCTTAGGTATTATAATCGATAATAAATTAAACTTTAAGGAGCACATCCAATCACTGGTAAGCAAATCCCTAAAAGACCTTGACATCCTGAGGTCACTGGCTTGTGGGAGGCTAGGTGTCCACCCGCAGCTTCTAACAAAGGTATATAAAAGTGTAATTAGATCTAAGCTGGAGTATGGTTGCTTTATTTTTGGTCATGCCCCAAAAGTCAACCTTAAAAGCCTACAAATAGTCCAAAACCATGCTTTAAGATGCATTCTCGGAGCTATGAAATCTTCCCCAACTAATACTCTGCATGCAGAGGCAGCATTACCTCCCTTACATATAAGGAGAGAATTCTTAACAGAGAAAATATTGTTTAAAACACTAAGTAATCCACAACACCCATGCTATGTGAATATAAGATATTTACATGCAGTAGCTTATCATCATAAGTACTGGGTCAAAAAAACCAAACCTCTATACATGGAACTGGTGAACACAGTAGATAATCTGGCGAATCTAAACAATATTGCAGTAAGTGATTCAAATCTTTTGGAATTCGTTGATAGCCCCCTACTGCTTAAGAACTTAAAAATATCATTTGAACTACAGATTGATGACACAGTTGGGAAAAAATCATTACTCCCACCTGAAGCCATTAAAGCATTATTTCTAGAATTAATGAGAAAGAAATATGAAAACTATCTAAGAATTTACACTGATGGCTCACGAAGCAAGGATGGCGCAGGCTCTGCCGTGTATATACAGGACTTAAAAATAGAATACAAATATAAACTTCCAAACCAGGCATCCAGCTATTCCGCAGAACTGTATGCCATAAAGAAAGCTGTTGAAATAGCAAACGAACAAAATTATGATAACATTGTAGTATGTTCTGACTCAAAAGCTGCTATACTAGCCATAAAGGCAGCAAGTTCAGCAGATTATGAAGAAAATCTGGCATCAGCCATTACAATCTGCATGATGAGAGGTAATAAATACTTCACTTTTCAATGGGTACCAAGTCATGTGGGGATAGGTCCCAATGAACATGTAGATAGGCTGGCAAAAGAGGCAACCCAAGCAGGTGAAGAACCAACAGATTTTAAAGTGTCATTGGAAGATTTTGTTGGCACAATTAAACAATCACTACTTGCCCCTGATAGCCCCTCCCCATGGTATAATAATTACAAACTGAGTAGAAATAAAATAGTAACGATAAATAGACTAAGAATTGGACATGCTTGGGTTAATGAAACCCTATTTAAGATAAATTGTTATTTCACTCCGTTATGCCTCAAATGCAATGCAGGTTCCATAGAAAGTCTTCAACATTTAATCTTTGATTGTGTGCAATATAACGACTTCAGACATGAATTGCTCACTAAACTGAAAGCGAAGAAAATAGATCCACCTTATATATTGAAAGATCTTTTAACAAGCTTTGATATGGAAATAATATTGGAAATTGTAAGTTTTCTTAAATCTATAAATAAGGTAATATAACAAAAATAAAAACACAAACTAACATAACTTAAGTCTTGAAAGTGACGTTACATACAAGAATGTTTATCGAGGTTCCATGCTCAAAGTAAGCAGAACCTGCTAAAACTCAGCAAACAAGAAGAAAGAAGAAGAAGAGTTCTGTTATATCTCTCTACAATACTTGATTTCTCTTCGTTTTCAGTATGATAAATCTTAATGTTGTATTTTCTCAAAACTTCGTTAAATTCTTTATTTTTAAACTCTAAACCCTTATCTGTATGAAGTAGATTTGGTGGTTTGTGATTGATCTTTATCGCGTCTTTTACTATATCTTCGAAGGCTTTTGAAACATCTTTACCGTTTTTTCTTTTGATAGCTCTTGACCAAGCATATTTTGAGAAAGTATCAATAACATTTAACATATACTTGAATCCATCATTTTGATCTGAATAGTTAGACATTATAACTAAATCTGCTGCCCATAAATCGTCAATTCCTAAAGTTATAATTTTTCTCTTTTTAAACTTTTTTCGTACTGGTGCATGAATTTCTCTAGCTTCAATCTCGATTTCTTCTTTATTCTTCAATTCTTTCTTTACTTGTTTTCCATAAGGATTCTTTATAAATTTACTCTTATTTGTCTTACATTTTGAACATTTTGCTGCAATTCTATACAATCCGTTTTGAGTTTGAACAATCTTAGCATCGATATTTTTCGTTTTTTTCTTACACTTGTGACAATGTATTAAATCATCTTCCATTTATATATCAAAGTTTCCAAGTTTATTTAATTCATCTAAAATATCTGTTTTATATCCATACGGTACTGTATCGATCTTATTTTCTAGGACAATTCTCTTATCATCTTTAGCGTTCAGTGCTAACTTGTTTATAGTGACGGTGTACAACTCATGTTTGTAGCTTTTGATTACTGTCATCTCCCTAAATTCTTCTTTATCTTCGAACAAACATTTCTTCAAGTTTTCGATATTTATTGTTTTATTTACAACGCTTCTCTTAATCCCTTTGCATCTTACTGGATTTTTGTCTAGATATTTGTACGAGTACATTTTCGATCTCAATCCACAAAATTCTTCTAAGATTTCGCCATTTAGCTCGTCTTTAAATTTTCCAATAACTTTCTTGTTTTTAGTAGCGAAACAGTCGTGATCTTTTGGAAAATCGCTTGTATCAAAGTCATCTATATTTTCTTTAATAATTTTGTAAGGATCACGTTTCAATTCTAGAAAATAACTGTCTGTATCCATGTAACACAGATTCAAATCTGGATCAAAACTCTTTAATTTTTCATAATAAAATTTATACATTAACAACTTTGACAAATCAAGTACTGAAAACCCTATGTAAATCGGCTTGTTAAATTTTACTTTCTGTTTGTACATGTGACTCGCTATACAGTTGTCGTCAAAGATAGTGAAGCTTTTGAAGTTCGTTTTCTTGGCCTGTTTCATTGAAAATTCTTCATTTCCTAGTCTAATATCGCATCTATTTCGCACATTTTCCATACTTTTTCCAAAAACTGAGTTGTTCATCAGCTTATAAAAATCCTTCTCAAAGTCACTTGTAGCTTTGGTCCTCATATTAGTATTAAAATCAATGTACTCTTTCATAAAAGGCTTCTGATCGAATGCAATAACTCTATTCACATGTTTCAAAATCATACCTTGTTCCAAATAGAACTTCAAATTTCTCGAATGAACAACGTATTCAGTTTTATCCAGTAGAGTTGTGCAAAGTTTGTTTTTATAATGTTCGGGAGCAAGAGGTAAATCCTTGTGATGTTCATGTAAATTTGTTGGATATCCTAGATCAACTTCGAGAATATAGCCATAATCTTCGTCGCCAGTGAGTTCTAAAATTGCTTCTTGCCACTCTTCTTTTGTATATGTTTTCGGGTTCATCCACTTGATTTCGTTATATGGTAAATTTTGCATGAGGCCATACCCATAAAGGTTGTTTGCATCGACGTACAACAGATAGTTTTCGGGCTTTGTCTTATCAAAATCTTTCAAATATTTGTTATTTGCTTTAACATATCGTTTAATACATTGAGAAATACCTCCGCGAATACCTTTTTCGATCATCAAATACATATTATAATCACTAATCAATTGTAATTCTATTTTCGTTAATTTTAACATAGCATCCCATGCGAGGCTTGGAGCTGTTAGATAATGTGCTGGATCAAGTTTATAGCAATTTAAGCAAATATTTCTGAAATTTTCAAATATATCAGCAAGCAATAAAACATCTTGGATATTGTACAAATCAGAGTAATTTCCAAGATTTTTCTCTTTTAATTTGTTCCAAACGCTCAAGTAGTGTTGATAATCTTTCTCAGATATGCTCTCGTCTGTCAAAAGTGAATAGAAATCTTGAATTTTCAGCTGTTCTGTGTAATCAAGTTTTTCAATACTATCGATAAATTCGTAAGGAAATATGCCTTTTCCAGATAGAATTTTAAAGATTTCTTCTTCGTCATTTGGCTGTCTTTCTATAATTTCATTCAGTCCATCCTGTATAAAATGATTTGTATGTTTGAAGTCTTCTTTCTTTAAATTTTTCGCTAATTTTTCAATAGACGAGGCCATGAATCTAAATGTGTCTACGAAAGAGAACTTTATAAATTTTCTAGGTTTATCATTGTCAAACTCATAGCCATATCCAGAATTTACTGAATAATTTATATATTTTTCTTCTGAGTTTGCGATCAAATCAACGTTTCCATATTTCTTAGCTAATTCTTTTATGTACAAATGTGTGTCATAGTTACTCATATTGTGACAGAAAACTGGAATGTTTTGTGGAAATTTCAAATTCAGATTGCAACATGCATGAGCTGCGCCTCGAAACTTGCCGGTTAAATGACAATGATCTCTCACTTTATTATAACTCTTATCTTTCCAACTATCAGGAGTAAAACCATACTGAATTGACCCAACATCATAAGCAGACCATTCACAGATATGACAAACGTTTGAATTTTGATACGAAATTTCTTCTTCTTCTGTCAATTCATAGGTTTCATGTTCTTAGAATTATATTTTTTCGCTATGTATTTCGATAATTTATTGAGTTCTTCAAACAATTTTGTCGGGACGTTTTTCAAATCTTCTTCATTTTTGGCACGATAACATATCGGTTTGTACATGCGATTGGTCACATTCGACACTAAATATAGAGTAAAACCATAAGGAATGTGCCTCTGAATCTTGGTTGTAGTCGATCTTTGTGGATTGTTCTTACATGTCGAAATTTTCTCTAATATGCTCTCAAAATCCATATAAATAACGTACGGATGGCTAAACTTCTTTTGGTAATTGGTAAATTTAGTTGTTTGACCTGGAAATGGCATAATTGGCTTACAAACTTCATGATTTTTACAAATTTCTAAGTGATCTGTTAAATCTCCAGATTTGTAGAAATGGCTTAAACATCTTCTACAAAGAAATTTCCTTTCTTTATGTTTAGATAACTGTGAACTCACTAATCTATTTAGATCGGTTATCAAAACATAATGAGATTTATCTTCTTGTTTTACATACAATAAATCAACTTCTAACTCGGCGTCATACATTTCTGAAATTTGCAACGGAACAATGTTGAGTTTTTCGTCATAAGTATAGACATTGATAGACATTTTAGGATACTTATACTTGGAATTGTAACTTCGTTTTTCAAATGATTGTATATCTTTTAAGGACATTGGATACTCGAAACCTGAAAATATCTCGTCATTTACAAATTTTTCATATTGTTTTGATCTTTCACAGTCTCTTTCAGGTTTTTCAATAGCGCATCGGATAGAATAAATAAAGCAATAGTCATCTTTATTTTTGATATTTATACAAGCTTTTTTATCTTTGATTTTCTTTGGTAAATCGATATATGATCCTGCGTTCATCATTTCGTGTTTATTAATGCTCAAAACTAGTTGTTTGCATCTTTTAAATGTCCATCCAGAACCCTTATTTGGATGATTTGTTTGTTCACGATGTGTTAATTTATTAAATTGCTTAGAAATAAAGTCGTTTACGTCAAATATTTCGTATGCTTTTATAGTAAAATACATTGGGCAAGTTTGTGGTTCACCGTTTACTAAAGTTCGTTCATATTCACATTCCAAAGAGAGATATCCTTTCATATTTTTAACATTCTCTTGAAATTTTTCTATTAAACTTTTAATTTCTGGCCTCATAATTGATAGATATTTGTAAATTGACATGGAATTGTCGTTCAAATTCGTTAAAATGTATTGTTTGAACAGACCGTGCATAGAGGACAAAACTTCGACATCGATGATATTTTCAGATTTGTGTTTATCTATTTGTTCGATCATTTCAGACTTAGTTTTTTCGTTAGTGTTGATAGATAACTTTTCGGCGATTGATTGAATTTTTTCATCACTAAATACTTTAAGATCTTTCTTTTCAACTTTAAAATTTCTCTTTAATTCACGTAATTTCTCAATATTAAACATGTTTTCGTGATCGGCAATTTTATTTTCTCTAGCCCATTGTCTTAAATAATTTAGTTCATTATCGTAAATTTGCTTGTTTTTTTCGTGACTTTTAGAATTATAATGGCGATCATAGTTTTTTCTTAAAATTTCTTTTTTGCAGAACGGACATGATATTTTATTGCGCTCCATTTATATAGAAACATTTATTTATCTAAATGGTGATTGTAAACCAACGATTGTGCCTCTCACGGCGTGATATCACTAACGGATATGACGCGGGCGAAGCGATTATCGTGATGGTCGGTCTGTAGTGGCACACCTCGTGCATAGCGCATTCTTTCGGAACTAAAATGTCGGTAATGCAGATTGCTTTAAAGAATAAAAATTGTGTTTCCGTTAACTATTATAACATTTTCTTTTTTTAAATGTAAGATAATTTTACCTATTTTAAATATGCGTACATTTTGTTACTTGTAATTTTCAAATTATATTTTAAATTAATTTGTTAAATTTTTACTTCTCGATTGGATGTTGTAGTTTCTTGCTCAGTATATATGTCCGCGAATTCGGTTTGGTCGGTTAGGAAGTTTACTTCTGAACTGTTTCAATGCGAGTGGCCATAGCGGAGAAACACCAAGTTCAGAAGTATTCAGATCGTATTCCGGAACCATTTCTCTATCCGTATCTCGCTCTTCTCTCTCTCTAGCCTGAATATAGATCCTAAAAAGAGAGGGAGAGAGAAAGAGACAGAGGGAGGAGAAAAGGTCGACCGAGAAATGGTTTTGCACTTTTTGACTTTGAATTTTTTCTATTTAAATGGAGTTCTTGAAAGAGTTAAATGATATTGGTGAATGCAAGTTTAAAGAATATAAGAAGTTGAATGAATTAGAAGAAAAAAAGAAGTACAAAATCATGAATTTGGAGAAAATGAAAGATAAATTCGGGTTTACAATAATTGCCGAGTTGGAAGATTGTAAAGTACACTTACCGAACAGATTTTTGACTGTTTTGGATGAGAAAAAGATTAAAGAATTAAACAAAAATGAAAAATTACACTTGGTTGTTACTGGAAAGAAGACTATTAAAGATAAAGAAATTATAACAATTAACTTTGTAGAATAAAGTCTTAACTCTAAAACTTGCAGTCCCTCCCCACGTCATAGTACTGTTTTGATAACCATAGTTGGTGTCTTTCTTCATAGGAATCACATGGAATATTATCTACAGTAATACGTTTTGTTTCACACAAAATGTGGCTATATTCTATAAGAAAAATTCTATAATGCTCTTTAATGAATTGTGTTGATAAATCTTGATACTCACAAAAATTCCTAAGAAATTCATCAATTAAGTCTTGATTATCTTGAAAGGACGTATAATATGGGAAAAATGTCATAAAAAACGATGAAAACTCTCTGTTTGTTTATTTTTTACTTTCTTTTCAATATCTTTCGTAATTATATTAAATATGTAATCCCTTACTTTTTTAGTTTTTTGCCGATAGTAAAACACTCCATTAGACGTTTTTTCTGCAAAAGACTTTACAAGTTCTTTGAATTCTGTATCATTTAAGGAAAGTATCGAAGACGGTATCAACTGTTGTTGAAAATAAACCGGCAATTCACTGAATTCATCTTTGTTGCACTTTGGATGAAGTGTGTGGGGAAGTATTGCAACCAAGGAAGCCTGGTGCTAGGAGATCAGTATACTGGTGGACCGCGGAGGTGGCAGCCTTAAGATCATCATGTAAGTCTTTGCGGAGGCGACTTACCAGGGCGAGAGGAAGATCGCGACCAGATGCAGCTGAAGTGGATGTGTTGGTGGTGCTGCTCAGACAAGAACGCCAAAGATACAGGAAAGAGATCTTGGAAACCAAGAGACGCAAATGGCAAGACCTATGTGACCTACTTGAGGCAGATCCGTGGGGAAATGCCTACAAAATTGTCATGAAGAGATTTGGACGCAACCTACCAGTGCTAGATAGAGAAACAATTGAACAGTGCGTAGATGTACTTTTCCCTGAGCACCCACCTGTAGTGCATGAGGAAATTGTTGCTCTGGAGATTCCACCTTTCACCAAAAATGAGCTTATCGTGGCGGGAAAAAAGATCAAGTCTAACAAGAGCCCGGGACCTGATGGCATTCCCCCAGAGGTAGTAAAGGTGGCAGTGAGTGTAGTCCCAGACAAGGTCCTTAAAGTGTTAAATATGGCCCTGAGAGAGGAGAGCTTCCTTGCAGGCTGGAAGATGGCAAGACTGGTCCTCATCCCAAAATTGGGTAAGCCAGAAGGCAGACCAGACTCATACAGGCCACTGTGTCTGCTGAGTACTGTGGGGAAGCTGTTTGAGCAACTGCTGGTAGGAAGACTACAAGAAGAACTTGAGAAAACCAATGCTTTGTCTGACAACCAGTTTGGCTTTAGACCTGGACGCTCAACAGTAGATGCTGTGGACATGGTCATCAAGTTGGTACGACGTGCTGTGGGTGGAGGCCGACAATACCGGGAAATACCAGCGGTAGTCCTTTTGGATGTGAAAAATGCCTTCAATAGTGCTTCTTGGCAGAAGATATTGCAGCGGCTGAAAGCGATTGGAGTATCTCCATATCTTAGGCGCATGATTCAGGCGTATTTAGGGGAGAGAACACTGGACCTGGGAAATGGAATGAGGAGGCAAGTTACCAGTGGAGTTCCACAGGGATCAGTGCTTGGCCCAACCCTTTGGAATGTCCTGTACGACACTGTGTTTCGCTTGGCTCTCCCGCCTGGGGTACGAATTGTCGGGTATGCTGATGACTTGGCCCTGGTGGCCAAGGGAAGCACGGAACATGTGCTAATGGAGAGATCCAATGAAGCCATTGCACGAGTTGGGGATCATCTGCAGGAACTGGGACTTGAGCTGGCCCCACAAAAGACTGAGGCAATTATCATGGCTGGAAGGAGGAGACTTCGACCGATCACTTTTCGGGTACAGGGTACGACTGTCACACCGAAGACTAAGGTCAAGTACTTAGGCATTTGGCTGGATAAGTCAAGAACTTTCGTTCCCCATGTTATGGAAACAGCAAGAAAGGCCTCAGTAACAGCAATGGCAATAAGTGGGACTATGAAGAATGTTCGGGGCCCCAAGGAGTCAAAGAGGCGGCTGATTTTCTCAGCAACACAGTCCATACTCTTGTATGGTGCACCGGTGTGGGCGAGTGCAATGCAGTTTGGAAGAGCAAAGGAAGCTGCACTAAGGGTTCAACGGCTTGCTGCGATGAGAATCACATCAGCCTACAGGACGATATCTCTCGACGCTGTTTTGGTGCTCGCTAGGACTCCTCCTATCCATCTTCTGGTGAAAGAGAGAACTGACAGCTACCTGGGAGAACGAGACAGGGCGGAGCTGCAGGAAAGACTGAGGGATGCTTGGCAACGAGAGTGGGAGGTCTCAAGTAAGGGCTCCTGGACCAGAAGGCTCATACCAGACATTAGAGTATGGCTTCAAAGGACACATGGGGAGGTAAATTTCCATGTGACTCAGATCCTCTCAGGTCATGGGTGTTTCCGCCGTTACTTGGAGAGGATTGGCAGAAGTAACTCAAGTATATGCCACTACTGCAGAGAGGAAGATACTGCTGAGCACACTTTCTTTTTCTGTAAGAGGTGGACAGAGGAGAGAGCCAATTGCTGGGAAACAACCGGACAACTGATACCTGAGACTTTGGTCTCTCACATGGTGCAGTCGGAAGACATGTGGAACGCAGTCAGTAAGATGGCCTTTTCCATTATACGGAAGAAAATGGAAGATGAGCCGTGAGGACTTGAGGTGAAGAAGGAAAGCATTTAGTGCAAGACACTCACCCAGCTGAAGAAATGCTAAAAGTGGTCCCGGCTTGGTGGGCAGGAAGGACGAGGGTGGGGTTTAGCGGGTCGGCGATCTTTATAACGTAGTCAACCCCGCATGCACTGGAGTGAAGGGAAGAAGAGAGAACCCTCCATGTATCTGATTGCAGATTCCCCATCCTCAGCCCAAAAAAAAAAAAAAAAAAAAAATCTTTGTTGCACTGTTTTAATGCTAGAAATTGTAGAGACTTTGGTGAGTTCATGTTGTTTATTTAGTAGAAAAGTTTTTTATTAAAGTACAGTATGTTTTTAGTAAAAATGTTTTAAATTGATTAAATTTTATTAAGATTTCGAAGATTTTTCCTTTATTCGTAGCAGATTTGACAACATTTTACAAAGCACAGCTTAAGAAAGTAGAAGCAAACAGCTGTAGATTTGGTTAATTTTTCATTCCACAGAGTAGATAGTAATGTACCGATCGCTTTTGGAGACGAACGACTGTAGATTCGGTTAATTTTTCATTGAGATTTGCTGTGTTATTTCTCAGCTTCCTTTATGGTACATTGAACAGTATTTTACATTGCTTTTCGGTTGGCTCCGAAAGTGCGCCAGGAACCCCATATTATTATCTACTAATATGTTCTTACCTCGAATAATGCAACAAAAACAAATTCAATAGAACCCTATTTTAATCTCATCACAATTAAATTTTGTTAATAAAGTAATATTTTAGATAATATTTGAATTTTTTTAAACACCTAATTTTTTATATATGTAGGAAGATTGTTTAAGTATTTTTCACCAATGTAAGTTGTTTTCTTTTTAAAAAGTTCCAAGTTATGGGATTTAGTTGCTATGTTGCCCTTTTGTCTGGTATTACAACAGTGATTACTTCCTAATAAAGGTAGTTTGTTCACTTTCATTGAAAGTGTAGAGAATAGCTTGGTACATGTAATGACTATAAATTGTCATGATATCCAGACTAGAACATTTATTTTTGACTGTATCATTCCAAATCAAGGTCCAAAATAATACGAATACACCTTTTTTGTAGTAGTAGTAGTATCCTATTTAAATTAAATTTTTATCTAGCTTCATAAACGCATAAGCCAAACGCAATTGCAGAGTCTACATAAGAGTCATAATGTATTAATTGAGCACATTTTTGACATTTTGTAAATTACAAATAAACCGGAGGTAATTTTTTTTTTACAACTTGATCAACGTGCAAATCCCAAATTAAGTGTTGATTAAGAATTAAACTCAAACATTTTGTTGACTCTACTCGATTTAACTTCGATTTCTTTTCTTCCATTACTAAGTTGTTTAACAGGAACATCATCGCTAACCCCAATTGCAATGGTTTCTGTGTTAGTAGTGGTGGTAACTGAATTAAAAAAAAACTAATGCCACAATTTTGTCTTGCTTTAATAAGCCTGTGGTCTTGAATAGTAGACAGGCAATAAATAAGCATTTTGTCATCCAGGTACAGAGCTGCAGCTACATGTTTTTCCAGAAGGGCAAGTCCTAAGATTGTTGCCTTTTCCCAACAATCGTCTCCGTCAATTTGAAAATTTAGTTTTATGCTGCTTCTAAATCAGCTTGTAAATAATCCAGAAGTAATTAATAATAATTAATTATTATATTCACGGTATTTTGTACCAGTGATAGAAATATGAGGACAAACCAAAATAATTTAATATATGTAACTTTTCTACAGTTAATTTATGTGCATTAAAAAAATTAAAATGTTAATGTTGCCATAATTATATATTAGGACATTAATATTACTAGGTAATATTAACTTTCAAATTTTTCACCGTGCTATAATGAATAGAACTCATATTTTACATTTTTTCAAGACAGTCCACTAGCTATTTTTATAAACGTAACAAAAACACAACTTTTTGTACAAAAGCACACTAAACTCTGTATGGAAACTATAATAAATTACCACGTGATAAAAATACTACATTTTTGAAATGTAATTAATACAATTTAACTTTTTAAGAGTTTTGGCTGCAAATATATTGAATAATCAAATGAGATTTTTATGCTCTGATGTTAAATTGATACATTACTTGTTAAATGTGTTGAACTTGTTAATATATTTCATAGTACTTCTTAAATAGTTTTTAATTGACTTCAGCTTGCTCTCTACCGAAGTGACAAAGACTGGAAGAATAAGTAATATTTGGAGTTACGTTGTGATGTTTGGGTAACCTTCGTCTAAGTGTTACTCATAATAATAGTTTTAAAAGTTGATTAAGGTGTAAATTTTCTTAAATTGCTATGCATTTTAATTCCATGTAATTTAAAACCTTGTATTTCTTTGAACAGTGTTATTTTTTTAAATCTTCTAGATAACTGTCAGTCAATGTTTTGCTCTGATTTTTAAGCCCTATAAGAGAGAGGAGGTGTAGCCAAAAAAATCATTGCTTTAAGTCATTCCATCTTCATTAAGTTTAAGTGAAAATTGAGTTCTAGTAATTTTTGAACCAGTGATTTTGGAAATTAATATTGTGATAATTTAACCTAACTACGCCGGGGTGCTGTACTATTATATGAATTTGAAGAGTGCTTATTTCGAGATCTGCTTCTTGGATGCTAACAAATTTTATTGTAACAATCATAGTTTTGGTTCAAGAAATCTAAAACATGTATTGTAATAAAACGTGAAAGTGTAATGTGGTGTTATTCACATGTAATATTTGAAGGAAATCATTCATACATTTTGGTTTTTTTTATACTATTTCATATATCATTTTTGGTAAAGATTATACTACAGTATTTTATATATTTGAAGCGGTAATTTTTATGTTTATCGTTGCGTCTGTTTACTGCCAGCATATGGGCAGACTGAGACCCAGCAGGGGTCACTTAAATCTGGGCAACCTTATGGATGTCCAGGAGCGGCACATCACAAACTGCAAATGTCGAGGTTCTGGGGTTCAAGGGCAATTCGGTAGGTCTAGTCTACTACGGGAGATGACTGTTGGAGTTTGTTCCCTAACCTCAGAAGTTCCTGCTAGCCTCAAAAAGGGTATGCCACCCCCTGCTTGCTTTGACTGGAGAGGCTGGTTCAGAGCTGGCCTCCCCTTCTTCCGGGGAGACACGACTTTGAGATTTAGTGCCCTAATTCTTCCTCATGGATCTCGATAGGAGGCGGCCTCTACTCCTAACCTTACCCATCCTGAATATTCTATCACTCTGGAAGCAGTGCAAAGGTTCTTATAGGACTAAGTGCAATTTATAAGCTTCTTGTCCTAAGAGAGAAAAAAACAAACAATAATGGGCAGGCTGATATGATTTTAAAAAGCATAAAATGCGGCGAGACTATAGTCCCTATAGAGGGAAAGACTGACTGCCTGTCCGTGGCCAAGACGAAGCTGTGGGTGCCACTGTCATCCCTGGGCGCACATGAATACCAGGCTCGTGTACGGCTCGGTAAATATCGGTAAGTTCCGATCCCTTCCACAGCTCCACTCATTGCCCTCGCTACAACTGATTTTGACACTGCTCCCTGTGATAAAAATAAATTGTACTGAGATTTCTGACCTGGGGCTAGGCACATCCTGAATATTAGTTTTGGAGAAAATCTGACTAATCTGTTTTTTTATTATCACAAGATCAGGTGAACAATGTGGATTTTTTGATGCCGTTTTCCTCAGATACTCCAAAGTTTGTGCAGCCATTTGGCTAAGCAGAGAATGAGTAGAATGGTATTACAGTCGTCTTCCCCCAGGGTGGCGTCGGACCTCGTCGGTCTTTCTCGTCATCTAAGCATCTTCACAGAGTCGGCATCCTTCAGGAGGATCCACTCTGTAGAATGTGTAATGAGCAGGATGAAACTGCTGAGCACCTGCTCTTTGACTGCCCTTCAATAGCAAGGGAGCGCTATGCCATCTTTGGTAGTTTTGACAAGGGTGGTGAATTTCCCCAGGAGAACCTGATAGGTTGTTTTCGGCGGTTTGTGGAACTGCTGAAATCATAGACTGGTAGGCCTCATGGTGTGTTTCCGGGGTGTGCAAAAAGCCCTTGAGGCTTAAATGCATGGCAGCAGGCCGCCCCAAGGAAAAAAAGCATTGTAGTGATGCAGCAACTTTAAGAGCTCCCCATAAGAACAATGATAAACCTAAAATACTTTTTTATTTCTTGTTGTAGAATAGAAGACGTCTCATTTTAAAGATATTCAAAACCCACCTTTAGATAAAAAACTGAAACGAGACATCTATCATAATTCTTGAATCTGCACGAGGTTTAACATTGTTCTTATGGGAAAAAAGTCATGGTAATTTTACAGCAGTCAGCTCTTAATATTCAAACCACACAAACATTGCTGAATATACCTACTTGCTGTGACAGTCTTCTGTCAATCCCACTTTATAGTCTTTACCAGGCTATTGCTCCCAAAGAATACAGTACATTACCTCCTTCATCAGTCATCATTGGAATCTGATCCTCTTAGAAATGATCCGATGACCACCAGGATTAAATATTTGGTCTGCAGACTCATTACACCCACACTCAGCCTATCATTGTTTGTCTGAGCACCCAATGAGAACTTATTTCCTGACTCCTATAAATTCTTCATATAAGATTACACTTCTATGATTTAATCCCTACTAAAGCTTTACTCATAGTAGCAAACTGTAGGATGATGGAATTTCTACATTTTTGAAAATGTTATACTAACATAAAAACCGTTAGAATCGTCATACCGTGTTGTTTGTACAAATTGATCATGGTAGTTCAAAATTACTTGTAGTCTGCCATTTTTACATTTTTTTCGCTGGAAGGAATATTTTTATTATGAATTTTTCAAACATGATTAAATAATTTACTGAGAGATTTACGTGAAGGTTAAAGGGACAAATCTGAAATGTGGAAAACAAATAACAAAAAATTAATACTTGAAATAGTTTATTTATTACAAATTGAACAAAACATATCTACGAGTATATGGCAACTTGAGCAATCTAGTTATAGACTACGACTATCACAATAAAGAAGTCTGCACCAGGGAAAACAGGCATCAGGCAGCAAGTCATCAGAGTTTCTCAATTGTGATGAATAACAGTTTCGGATTCAGAAAATAAGGTGGAAATAATACAAATGTATTTTCTAAGTATTCAAGGCACACTTACGTCTTGTTGAAAAATAAAATAAATAATTTAATCTTCTTTAAATATGAAATATCAAGTACACTATTGGTATACTTGATATTTCAGGATTGGTATACAGTATATTTACTGTCTGAAATCCTTTTTGGAAAGTTACAAAATTATACAATTAGGGGAGGGAAAAACATAACTAATAGTAGAGGATGTACCCTCTGAAATTATGAAATATTTTTTAAAGTTTCTGAACACTAAAATTCTTTTTGAAAAAGGTGGCTACTTAAAATAATTGTTTAAATGCTACATACTGAGTATAAAAAAACTTAACGACCACCAAATTCAGAACAACAAGAAAAAGTACAAACACTGAGCAAAAACTAAACTAATACTATACAGTATATTGCTTTGAATTGTCTTTTTGTAATGTAAACCTAATGTTATTGCTACACATTTTTGAAATTCACACATCTAGAACAATAGGATTCTAATAGAAGTGATTTATGAGGATTTTATGTAAATTACACTTATGAGAAACGTTAATTATACGTGCTTTAAAATAATCTATAGACTTATATTACAACATACATTAATTAAATACTTGATCTTGGAAAGATTCTTGTATACACTAAACGAGCATTTTCATATGGGAATGTTACTTTCTTACATGACGTTTGAATCCAATTGTTATTACATCTTAAACTCAATTGAATTTACATCATCAGTGTATTCAGTTGTTATTTAAACAAATTTGTTACTAGGAGCTACATTACATCGCTTTAAATATTTACATTAAACATTAATTTAATTTTGTGTTTAATCACAATGTAGTAACACAAGTAAATTATATTTTCAATAGTATAAATGTTGTCAAAATATTTACAAACCTATTTTAAATATATTGTGGATTATATTACCAAAAGAATTGTATACTAAAGTTCAAAATCTGTAAGCAACAGACCTATTAAAAAAATAAAATCACATTCACATAACCAAACGAATGATTGAATATCACACAAATATAAATAAAAAACAACTGTCCATTTGATTGTATATGGTATACCTGTTCTCTATTGTAATTCTATAATAATACATGAATAATAAACGTATTTAACAATGTACTGAAAGATTTTTTATTTGGTTTTCAAATGTCTGTATTGGCAAATGAAAGTTCAATGTGAATAAACTATCACAGTTTAAATGTCCTTAAATTAAATATACTTTTACTACAATTTTATTTACAATTTAAAAAGTTACTATTCCTAATGAAATGTTTCCCTAATTTGAAGTGTTTTATGTTATATTAGTACGCGTAAATAAAAGGTTTTTACTTTACATCTAACTTTATTCAAACAATATCTTAAATATAGTTAGTTAAAATATAATGTTATCACATCATTCTCGAGATAAAGCTAACGATACTTAACTAATTAGTAAAAACTTATTGTATAATACGTTTTTCTGTTCCAACAATTAATTGGACAAATTATACTCTATTGGTTTATTTCAACTTATCAGGTTGAATATTGATAAACCCAGGAATTACTCAGAAAGTAGAAACATTTTACTACAGAAAAAATATTTTATAAATGTCAGTAAAAAAAGAGAAATTAATGAATAAACAAACAAGGCCAATTCATACAGCTCAATGACGATAATTTGTATGTTATCTACAAAGATATAATACAGTTTAAAGTTCAAGTGTATTTGAATGGCCCAATTACAAATATTAACCAAATAATTATTTTAAAAAATAACAAGTGCTGGCACAACCATGTAGGCAATTCATATTCCGATAATATTTCATATTTTATCACACTATTCCAGTCATTTAACGCCAAAAACTCTTTTATAACACTATTGAGAAATGCCAACATCCGTATATACATGCATTCACGGAAAAGTTCTTCCGCGATCATTCTGTAACATATTATAAATTTGTTGGTACATAAAGAATCAAAATGAACCATATTACATGACAAAAATATAGGTATCGCAATTTTGTAAGATTAATTTTTTTTAGTCTTAAATTTCGTGCAAGACAAAAAAAGAGAGAATGTAGCTTTCTAAAAACATCACTTTTTACGTTCTATAATATATTAGTCAAAACTTGTTATATTTATATTCAGTTAAATTTTCTCTTTCCAAGTGATAGTATGTTTTACAGTGACATATTTTTTCAAAGTGCTATGTCTTAATTGAAACTGGATTAAAATACATACTGTAAGCAAATATTTAATTTTTTAACTTTTAATATATCTGTTTTACAGATTTTACGAAGAAAATTTATTTTCTACTAACAGGTAAAGAGAATTAAGAAAATATCTTGATGTTTGTAATTTTAACAATTTATTCAGTAAAAAATGGCTGAAATAGGTCTGGCATCCTGCAGTAGTACTTGGTGGAAAACCCCCATCATTCTTTGAAACGACTTAATTTTTGGCCTGGTACTAAAAGGGTTAAGAACGAATATTATTGTTACTTTATAAATCGAACATTTAGTATCAAGTACTTTATAGATTTTAGGTTTATTTACCGTATCTATCATTGTTTTAGTTGATTTTTTTCTTGAAGTAATCATAGAAATCTACAAAGAAAACATTGCAAATATCATTAGTCTTTTACTAGTACTAGATGAAAGTTTCGGTTCTACTCTTTTAACAGTAGGTCAGATTGTAGCACTATCAGCTGGCATATATACAGGCTATAGAATCCAACATATTTATTTTAATCTTCTGATTACAAATTTAATTAAATTATTATTTTACAATAATATTGTTTAAAATTTTACTTTTGGATTGCATTACTATAAGACGTTTTATTTCACTTTAAAAAGACATATTGCAATTAAGTTATTTTCTATGGCATTCCATATGGTATTATACAATAAAATTTTTTTTTTTTTTTTTTTTATCAACAATAATTCTAATCAATAATACCCCACATTCTTCACTTTATCTGTGAAACACCAAACAGAATTATGCCAATCTGTTGGATAGTTGTGCATTAGCTATTTCTGCAAATGCTTGCAAAATTTGCAGAATATACAGGGAGCGGCAAAATGATCTGACGGTTTTTATAATGTAAACAACTCAAACGTTTAAAGTGGTACAAAGTGTTTTATTGCAGATTTCAGATTGGTATTTATGAGCATTTATAAAAATAACCAAAAAAGGGCGAGTTGAACCGTTTAAGATTTGAATATAACGTCTTTCAAATGATGTCCGTCTTTGGCGATGCATTCTTCCAATCTTGCACTGAAATTGTTTAACACTTTCCCTAACATTTCAGGAGAGAGGTTGGCTATTTCTTGGCGTATGGTTTCCTTCAGTTCATCCAATGTGCGGGGTTTGTTTGTGTATACTCTAGATTTCAGCAGTCCCCACAAGAAGAAGTCACAGATGCTGAGATCCGGGGAGCGAGATGACTCGGCCACGAAACTTGCTTCTTAAGAAGTTTATTACCACATTGGCTGTGTGGCCAGTTGCCCCCATCCTGCTGGAACCAAATTCTATGGCGGTTGAAGCGATTTATGCGTATTTCGGTGATCAGGAAGTTTTTCAACATAGTCAGGTATCGTTGTGAATTGACGGTTACAGTTAGACCGTTCTCTTCAAAAAAGTATGGGCCTATAACACAATTTTTTGTTACGCCACACCACACAGTGACCTTGGGACTGTGAAGAGGTCGTTCATGCAGTTCTTCTGGATTGTTTTCTGACCAATATCGGAAATTCTGTTTATTAACATAACCATTCAAATGAAAATGAGCTTCGTCGCTCATAATAAAAATTTTTTCATCTGTAAGCAAATTAATCATTTGCTCTGAAAATTCAATGCGTTTTGCATAATCACTGGGCTTCAACTGTTACACGATAGCCATTTTGTACGGATGAAAGTGCAGGTCGTACCTTAATATTCTTCTTACCGAGCAGTCAGACATCTGCAGAGCTGAAGCTTGTTTACGTGCAGGCCGCCGAGGACTGGCTTCCACAGCTCCTCTCACTCTCTCGACGTTCTCTGGCGTCCGGGCTGACCTTGGACGGCCTGTTGATTTTCGTTTTAAAGCTGAACAGGTAGCTCTAAAGTTACACACCCACAGCAAAATGGTGTTTCGAGTTGGCACTTTCCCACTTGGAGCCACATCAAAACGTCTGCGGAACTGCCGCTGAACAGCAACAACACTATCGCCACTTAAAAATGCTTCCACAACGAACGCACGGTGCTCAGCCGTCCACCGCTCCATGGCTACTAAAAATGTCCGCACGTAGGTTCTGACACGCCCCTATCCCCACCACCACCCCCCACCACTCACTCGCTTGACAGCGCAACAGCGAAAACCGTCAGATCATTTTGCCGCTCCCTGTATATATAGTCCAACACTTTTTGCGTATGACTTTGAGAAGTGGATGCAGCACTCAAAGGGTTAATTGGATATAATTTTAATATTAATTCTTATTTTAACAATTTTCAGTTACAGTTTAGTTTTATGATTATTTTATTTTAATTCACAAAAATTACAACATTTTCTGCAGTTAAGTTATAAACTGGTCAGTTACAAACCATATTTTTCAATTTGTATATTTCACATTATATAGCTTCAATTTCAGATGTATACCTACATTTATTTTAATATTAGTCTAATTTAACTTTTCTTGGATTGACCCTTTTAGTGCCAGACAAAAAATCAAAAGTTGGTCTGAGAAATGCCAGTGATTTTTCACATAATACTACTGAAGGATGCCAGGCCTATTTCAGCCGTTTTGCAGTTTTTTACTAAAAAAAATTGTAAAAATTACAAATATTGAGATATTTTCCTAATTTTTTCATTGTTTTGCAGTTAAATAAATTTCCTTACAAAAAACTATAAAGCAAATTATATTTCTAAATGTAATTAACTTTAAAAAATTTAAAAAAGTAGACATTTTACTTACAGTTTTTATATTTTTCCAGTTTCACATGAAAAATAGTACTTAAAAAACATTATTTCACTATAACACATACTATAACTTGAAAGAGGAATTAAAACTGAATACACACACAAAAAGTTTTGATTAATATTTCAAAAACCAAAAAAATCATGTTAATTTTTTTAGAAAGTTACATTTTCACTTTTTTGTGTTATTTACACTACTAGCTTCTTTATAAAGCTTATAATATTTTCCACTATGAAACCATTAAAAACTGTCTGAAACTACTTTCTACTTAAAAATAGGCCTAATGTACACTTTGTACAATGTAAAAAAAATTTACACACTTTTGTACATAGGTATTATAGTTAGGCGGTAACACAAATATGGTGAGGTAAACATAAGGGATGCAATCCTTTTTTACAGCGTTTGCACACAAATGTGGTTTTCATTTTATTAAAGTTTACTTTTTATGTTAGTAAAACATTGTTAGTAAACTATTTATCAAAAAACAAACACTGTGGAAGCAGCAACACAAACAACCAAACACAGAGGTTAGACGTGACACAACTTTGTCTGATGCAACAACCACGGCCATTTCTATTATGGCTAAACACATGACTAACCTTACGATATTACTATTATTATTTTTTTTTATGTAGATTGGTTCATTCTGATTGTTTGTATACCAACAAATTTATAACAAGTTAAAAAATGATTGCGGTATGACTTTTACTCCGAACGTCCGTATATACGGACGTCGGCATTCTTCGGTAGTTATTCAAACGTCCGTATATATGGACGTTGGCATTTCTCGGTAGTTTTTCAAATGTCCGTGTATACAGACGTTAGCACTAAAAGGGTTAAAATGACAAGTTTGTAATTAGGTTATTTACCTTTATACTTATTCTTAAGTAAATTTGAATAGTTCTATTCATTATCGAGCAGTACTAAAAAATATAAAGAGTATACTTTCTTTTTTCATAAAATTAAGACTACAAATTGTATTTTACTCTGAGTACCAAAGTATTTTGTCTTTCAACATTTGTCTTATCACAATTGATTACTAAAACAAAAGAAAAAATACATGCCATACATACAAACAAAATAGTACAAATTGCTACAGGATTAGAATATATATTTTTATACGTAGATATGTACACTGAATGCATATATACCTGTTCATCCCTCACTTACGTAATTCATCAATAAACAAACAAAAATTTATTAAGTAACTATACTAAACGTATAACACTTACTTGCCAGAATAAAGTGAGTATGTGACATTACTGAGATCACACCGACCAGGGTGATCTGGTAAGTAAAGAGTTAAAAAGATAAATAAGCTGACTGACTCAGATATCAAAGTTTAAATTTTGAAAATTTTGTAATCATAGTTATTTTATAATCATGTAGTCAAACTACCAAAAAGTTCTGTTTGGTTCCCATATGCTCATAAATCCCAAACAAAAAAAGAACTAAAAATACTCAAACTGATTTGATTACCAAAATAATAAAAAAATGTAACCCTTTGACTTATGTTTTGACTGTAAGAGTAGTCTAAAAAGTGAGTTTTTTATTTAGGATGTTTTTGTGTTTTTAGGTTTACTGCAGAAGTAATACAAAAACACTCAATTTACATTTTTGAAGTTTTCTTGTCTTATGTATACAGAAATTATTATAATTATCCAAAAGTTATTCTATTTACAAAATATGAATTAAAACAAAGATATTGTCAGTATTTTCTTATAAGCATACTAAGGTGAACCAGCAACGTACCAATGAGGTTACAACATGTATCAGATACAACAAAAGAGTACACAAACGAAAATAGAATCAGCTGATTACTTGGAACAACTGACTGAACACCATTATACAGCATTCAATTAGGATTGAAAATAAATAAACAAGAGTAACTGCGATTTAGTGGGAACGATGGAAACTACTTGAAAGTGATTTTTATCCATTCCGCTACTTTGTATACGAATTCAGGTGAGAAATTTTCAATGTGAAAACTATTAATGCCATAGGGCTTCCTGCAAGCTATCGGAATTATTGCAGGTGGCTCGAAATGTACTCCCAAATTTGTTGTGGGATTACTAGTCGAAGGGTTAATATGTACTTTTAGTACATATTAGTAGTGTAAATCAGTACTTTTAGTACTGATTTAGCACAGATGAGTGGAGAGGACAAATAATCAATGCCTTCTGTTTTTAAATCCAAATATCCTATGGTTTTTGAGTCAAAATGTGTTTACCTGAGTTTTAAAATAATATAATATACATTTTAAGAAATCTTGTTTTAAGTAACCAAGATAAAGATTACAATTGACTAAACAAACATATACTTTAGTTTTAATCTTAAAACTTTTCAGGGACAGTGTCTTTGAGATGTTAAAACTACTGATTAATTAAGTAATTAAAGTTAGTTCTGAGCCAAAATCCTTACTAAAAATACTATTCTATTGAATCAGTCAGCAATTCATTGACACTGCGCTAAATAAGATACTTACATCATTTTACATATCAAACTGGAAAAAGTTTTAAACTATCAATCCTAAACCTATGAAAAATCAAACATCAATGCTTTACCTAAAACACTTAAATATACTAAGTACTATACTAAAAGTAACTAATTAAATCATGGCTAAATTTACAAATAAGTAAACTAAGAAAACCTGCTTCGTATCAGTAAATATATGTACCAAATTAATACATAAAATAAAGTATAATTATTTAATTTCCGGGAACAAAAAAAGATTTTTAAATCTACACAAGATGAATCATATTAAAGCTACATAATTTTTAATTTAATATGAATGCTTATACTTGCATGGCTTAATCTTTGAGACAAGCATATACTTGCATGGCTTAAATACACACTATCACAATGGAGAATTTAAAATACTTAATTAAATTGAATTGTAATACAATTAATAAGTAAGTAATAATATTCACTGATGAGACACACAATATTCAACATAAGTCACACAACTGACTTGTGAGTTTTTTACTTTAACCCCATCAAATTAATGTTAAACCTTGTGCACTTTAAGATCTTATTTTTAGTTGTAGAATTATGTCCCATTTTAAAGATATAATTAATTTACATCCAAATGCTTTTTTAATTTTTTTATATTTATATAGGTTATACAGAATAATCTCACTCTTGTTTGTACTTCATCATTTAAATACTAAAACGTTTAATTTTACACAAAAAACTAAAAAGTGTTTTGATGGGTATTAATACGCTCTTCAAAATTAAACATCTTTCACAATGCAAAGATCAAAAATAAGGGTGTAAAGCGACTAACATTTAACATTGCTCTTATGAGGGAAAACTCAAGGTCATTTCTCTACAGCTGGCTCTTAAGCTATATATGTTCTCACTTACAAGAGCTTAAGCTGTGTATGTTTTATATACACATTGTAAACAAATAAAACTGTATAAAAATATTTTCGAAGTATTGTATAAAAGCTGACATAAAATTAAACAGTACAAATAAAACTGTACATTGATCACTTTTCTATTTCTTAGAGTATTTAAAAAGACTTGTGCATAACATTTTTTTTTTTAAGATTTACTCTTAATGAGGGCAACCAAACATTGGGAGAATAAATTGCAATACTCAATATATCCAGGTTATGAACAATTTTTAGTTCAGTTCTTATTGCTAAACCAAAAGAGTTAAGAAACATTAAATAATTTGTGGGTCATGTGGCAAGCTGTCACAGGTAAGTTCTCTTCCATTAGTTGGGCATTTTCCCTTATTTGTAGTAAATATTTTCATTCTGTTAATACAGCTAAAAAGACTAATCACACAATGTTTAGACAGCATATTACATAAAAACGAAACCGTGAATTATCAAATAGTAAGTGTTGAGAATTTGCTTTCAAATAAACTCTTGTAAAGTGGATGCAATCCCTTACATATTAAAGGCTTAAAACTAAAATTTTTCAACAATAAAAGATCCAGAGAAAAACTTGTAACTTCTTTAAGCAACAACTTAACTCGTATTATTTGTTTGTATACGCATGATTTTGTACGACCAAATACAGTCTAATTTATCATCATCGTTTAACGTTTCACTAATAAATATTTTTAAATAAGTAGTCAAAATAATTTAAAGTAAAAATGTTTAGAGTTTTACAATTATGTGAACCATCTGAGTATACTTCTCAACTAAATGTACTCGTAATACACTATTTCTATATTTTAAAAATTAACTTACATTAATTAGCAAACTTTCTTCCTTCTCCCTAAGCTAGTGTCATGGTGAACTCTACTATTAACCAAGACTAACAACCTAATAATAGCACAAAATCATCAATGATGAGTTTGTACTGACAAAGCAATTCATCCTCTTATGAATGGCTGTAGAAGTTTCTTGAATTCAGACTGTTTTATGATCACCTGACAGTAAGCAGGAGTGGGAGCAAAGAGTAAACAGCTGTTAGGGACAGAACAGCTGACAGACCTCCGCCGCTCACAGCCGTTAGCTCCTGCACTTTCAACCTCGCCACGTTATCGTTCGGGTTACCTCCACTTCCGTCGAACCACAGCCTCATGCACGCCTCAGAGTCTTTCATCACCTTCCACGCGTCATCCCACACCTGCGGCAGTACAATCTCATGGTGAACACTGCTGACCAAAGGCAATAATCAAGGCTCTGTTCCAATGGACTTAAATAATTTAATAGCAACTATGGAAATCTCATAAAAAATTAATTATCATGAAGTTTTGAGTAAACATTCATCCTATCGCACTGGTGTTCACAAAAATAGTTTCTCTCTGTTTTCAGAAATCCACATTGCCCATTTAACATAAATGCCCAATTATTTGAAAGAAAATCTGTAGTTGAGAATATCTCCTTCCTATCAAACCACTGTTGCGACTTTCAAAATGGATATACACATAAAGCCCCTATTATACTGCAGAGAATTGCATATAAAGCTGCAGGTAACAGTGATTACAAAGCAAAATTATATATATAATTCCTAATAAGAAACCACTATATTTACAAGTACTACAAGCTTTCAAAATTGCACCTTATGCAGTTGTAATAAATCAAATATGTTTAAATGTTTGAAGGTATTTTTTCTTCCAAAGGCAAAAAAATGTATTGCCCATGCAAATAAAACTAGCCATACAAGATTCCCATGCATGTAATAGACAGTTATTATATAAAGGTCATTGCAATAACCTTTTACAAATTGACGTTCAAACCTATTGCACAATAGTTAATAATGTAATAGTTCTACATAAATAAAATCAACCTTCAATAAGTATGTAATATTAGATAGCAAATAGTAATAATAAATAAAGTCAAATATACTGTACATATTTATCTATTTATCTTTTCATAAAAGATTTTAAATATTTAAAATTTCATTCAGTGGTTTCAAGGCTATATTTCATGTAGAACCCAAGCTATAGCAAATTTGTTTGTAAAACTAGCCAAAAAATAGAAAATACCCATTAAAAAGTAGCGTATTAATGGGTCCTTATAAAACAACTATAGACAAACTAGCTGTTTCCCGCGGCTTCGCACGCTTTTCGTAAGCGTTACCCGTGTATGTGCACTTCTGGCTCAAGTAAATTATATTTCCAACGCCGATGTAGAATTTGCTTTGTTGCCACGATCAAGAAAATCTGTATATGTTTATAGCCATTGTACACATACATGTGTTTTATTATAAAGTGGTCTAACATTCAAGCTTTAAGTTCAACCAGAAATTTATCTTCAAGACAAATATACATCATAACTTAGCACCTTCAAATAGTTTTTGGCTATTAAATATTTGTAACTGTCTCGTAATTGCAGTTTATAATGTGCAGGCGCTATGAAAACTATTATCTTTGGCAACGCCACCTGGAGGCGAGTTACATCAATAGACATAGCATAGAAACCTTCTTAGTGGAAAAATATATATACATACAAATTTTCGTAATGATCTGTCAAATAGTTTACGATTCCATAAAGGACAAACACACTAACATTCATTTATATATATATAGATAGATAAACCTTAAAATCTAGAAAAATGCACCTTCAATCTGATATTTCAGAACAAACAAGAATACAGCAGGTGTAGTTAGCTGCATTCTAATAGTTTTAAATATGATATGCCCTAAATCAAAAAGAAAGTTAAAATACAAAAGACAAAAACTGCAATTAAAATTATTTACTGAATAAAAATTGTACCATCTCAAAATAACATAGGTAATAAAAAAGAAGAAAATATTGTAGGCATTGTATAAAAAATGGAGGTAATAAACAACACAATAGACAAGTCAAAGACCAACTACTAGGTATTCCCACAGATACAAAAATAAAAGAATCTATAAAATGATTATTTCATATGATATTTCAACTCTTTGTGCGTACTGCTAGTACAAAATTAACAAACAATTCCATAAAAATTTGATTTTATATAGAATGCATAGGTTTAAGTCCAATTAATTAATATGGTAACATAATTTCTTGATAAGATGAATTATTATTTGGAAATAACTAGTGCTCCAATTGTGAAATATATCACACATGAATATAGTGGAAATCAGCTACAAACAACATAACTTTAAAAAATTTAAAATTATATATGAGCAATGTTTGGATGCAAACAAAAATTATAGAATGTATTCAAGCAACTAAGTTAAAGTAAGGTTAGAAATCTAACCTTCTGACAGAAGTTATCAGCAGTGCGATAGACCTGACGGAAGGTGCGACATTCGGACCCAGGAAGACATTTGTTTGTTCCGTTCTCCCATACAAAGTTGCGCATCCAGTTGTCAGTGCAGGTGTACTCGTCCCGACACGCCAGAAACCATGCTTCGCAGTCGCTAGCGCACAAAGGCACCTGGTAGAAACGCTCCTTGCGGGTCTTCATATTCACCTGAATGCCAGATAAGATATATTAACCATTCTTGTTTTATTGATAAACCAAAAAATTCAGTACAAAATGTTTGGGTCGCCACCCTGGAAGTGGCATTCAGTTATTTTTGAGCGTAATGCCGCTGTCAAACAATTAATTTGTTACAGTATTGAAAATGTGTTTAGTGATGATACCACGAAGAGTTGTTCTTTATTCACTAAATGACTTTGTTTTAGTTCTATTCTCAATTGTGACCATCTGATTGTGTTCTTTGTTAAAAGTTTGTTTGACGCACACTATGAAAAATGCCAAGACATAAGGTCGGAGGCTGCTGCTCTTTACTTGACTTCTGTGCAGTGATATCACTTAGGTTCATTCTCCAATCTGGACATCATGCTGTTGGTGTACAAGTCACATATTATACTATAAACATATTTGAGTTGTCCATTGACACATATCTTTGAGTTTTTAAGTGTATGTTTATGTATTAGGTTTCTTAACACCCTGGGAAGAGGGTAGATTTCAATCCTAAATAGGTTCCAAATTATCAATAAATACGAGTTTTATGTTGTTTCCCTACTATTTTATCTGTGAAACGTATGTTGTTTGTGTACTTATCAAGAAGCCACTATTTTTGGACGAGTTTTCGTTATCGGGGACAAAACAAATTACAGTATTGAAGTACAACTAACTTTATTTAACCTATTTTGGAATTTACAAGTTATTACGTCAATCAATGAAATCAAAAACTATAAAAACAATGTTTCATTATTCGAAAATGTCAGGTCGTTCGTGTGTCTATTTGGAGCCGATTTGGAGATAGGAAGTATGATTCATCGAGTATTTTTCGATTCATTATGGAAGAAGGAACGTATAATGAAGTTTATTTTGATCTCTGATAAGGAAAACTCGTCCAAAAATAGTGGGCTGTGATAATACCGAAGTACCTGTGCGATGATTCTGTCTTCCAGTCATGCGACGTAGCGGACGAGTACCATGTTGCGTAACGGCCTTTCTTGTTGTTTATGTGCCGATAACCAAGCATTTGAGTAAATAAAAAAAAAAAATAGTAACTTATACAGTATTTTACTGTATTTCTTTACAAAAGTAATGTAGTGATTTGAGTTGTGTCCAAGCGAAAAATGTGAATTTTCAGTGTAAATATTATTAGGGTTATTATGTAGTAAATGTAAACTTTTATGTAAATATGTTAACAAGTATTTGTTTCTACTTTTACTAATCATATTTATTTGTATTATATTGATGTTTTATTTGATTTATTGGGACAACTACATCATTACTAAGTAATTTCTAAACTCTGACAAATGAAGTACAGTTTATAAAATGTTGGTACCGGGCAGAATTTTGTTAATACATATAATGCCATGTTTTTAAAATTCTAGAATAAGATATTACACATGGGTTTTATTTAGAATTATATGGCCTTTACCATGATATAAAGAAAAAAAATCTTAAAAATATCGTATACACTCAAATTAGGTCGAAACTTAACTTTTTATACAAAAGTAAAAAAATGTTCTTTATAAATACTGAAATTTCTATATTTTTATAAATCAAATTTTATTTGTAACAATATGTATCATATTCTGCATTTAATAAGAAAAAGAACAACAACAAAATGATGGAAATCTGTTTAGTAGTTATTTTACAACAGCTTTTTTTCCCAAAAGCTTACAAATATGCGAAAAACAGCGTGGCACTTTATGCATATGCCTTCGGAAAATACCCGTGGCACTCAAAGGGTTAAATTAGAGTTTCCTTTAGCAGTTTTATATTTCTTTCTATTAACAGGGAAAATGTTAATACCGGCTCCCTCTCAGACCTGCTTTTCTGCCTGCTGCCGGTCAAAGATCATTTCCCGATGATAAAGTTTACTAAAACCTCTGTGACTCAAAATTAAACAAATTGACACTACAAACTCAAAAGAATAAAACATCCAGAAAACTCTCTGATTGTGTGGAAATAGCAAATTACAATTAAAAGTGAAAGTATCATATTAACATTTGTTAAATTTTCAAGATTAAGAAGTTTGAACTCACTTTAACAACCCAAGGACCTATGTTAGGCGAGCACTCGTAGAAACAGTGATCTTGGGTGAAATGTCTTTTGCAGCTCTCTGACATGTTCTTCACAGCACTGCAGTGGTTGTAGTCAAAATTATACATTTTTGTTTCGTGCAAGTTTTTGGTCGTGTTGTATGTGCAACAGGACCGATTTTTCCAAGGCGTACACTGTAAAAAAATTAAATTTAATAAAATATTTTGAAACAATATTTTAGATTTTTTTACATATTAAGTTTAATTGAAAAATCTTATTTGTTCTGTAAAAAATAACAATTAATACAAAACACATGTCAATGCTAACAACTTAACTAAACTACAAGCATTATACAGTGCAAGTTACAATTACACTGTTTAGTTTTTGATTGATAAAGATGGAGGGAGGGAACTCGAGACACCTTTCTAGGAAATAGAAGTGAAGTTTTAGTCACTGTTACAACTTTTCCCATTTCCACAACATGGGATTTGGGGGGGGGGGGTTTCGGCTCAAAATTTTGGCATGTAATGACCCATTAAGTGACACGTCTTAACTTTTTAAATTCAAACCAGAAGAAACTGAACATGATAAACTAGACTAGACTGAGAAACTATACTTCTACAGAACTGATAAGTTAAGGGAGGCCTGCCCTGCAGCAGATAATAACTGTAAAACAGGTTTGAGTTTGTAAGGAAAGTGGTTGTCTATTGAAGTTATTTACCTTCTGAATGTGGGTATTCATATTTTGCCTCAATTAATTTTTTAATTCATTTCAATGAGCTGCCATTTTGTAGCCTACTGAGCTGAGATAGAAAGCTCTAGTTTCCACTATTCTTCTTTTATAAAGACCTTTTAAATGAGGTGTCACTTAATGGGTTTTTTATATTTAAAAATGTTGAGCCCCCCGCAAAAAAAAAAAATAATAATAATTTTTGGGGTAATGGGCAACGTTGTAACAGTGACTACAAAGTTCACTTCTATTTCCTAGAAAGGTGTCCCGAGTTCCGTCTCTCCATCTGTATGCCATCAAAAACTAAACAGAGTGTATCCATACTTTTCACTCACACTTAATTATAACTCATTTTACATTTGACTGATTAAATTGCACTAACTTAAATGGGTAATCACAAAAAATAACTGTTGGAACAAAGTTATTATTGTTGTAATGCAGATATGGATTGTAGATAATGCCAGAAACTGTGATAAAACTAACTATGTCTGTAATGATAAAAACGTAAAGTGAGACTTGATAAAATATAAATTAAGAATTTTCGGTACTTTGGGATTATATATACCGACCACACCCAGACATGAATCGTTATTTGACATTTTGCTTCTACTGATTACTAGATTAGTGTAGAACAATATTTCGTCAATATAAAACAGGAATTGTCTTATCCCAAACCCCTCCCTATCCTCAGACAGAGGTCAAAGTCGAGCGGTCTAGTAGATAACGTGATTGCAGAGTCTCGCCGCCCGTTCAGCTGGTGCATCGCTTTGTTGTACTTCCGTGTTTTACCCCTACACTTCTCCAAACACAAACATTCAACAAAAACAAACATTACCAAACAAAAACTAAACTCTTTATTGAAAAAACAAACATAACTTGTTTTTGTTCTTGATCACACTCCGCCACCTAAAATGCGAGTGCCTCCGACCATCAGCGCGGGGCTGCCCCGCGAAAACAATACCGATCACAATACCTGGAAATGCTTGTTGATTGATGGAATGTTAGTTCTGTTACTCAACTACATCGTTTTATAATGTTCTAAGTTCATTGAAAAAAGTTAAAGCATTGGGGGCATATA